>NW_028317950.1:25835000-26135000 GCF_062004578.1 Staurois parvus
CTTATATGCCACACGTGCAGGGCATTTCTTCCCCAGGCCAAGGGGAGGGGGCATATGTCGTAGCATCTCGTACATATCAGTGTAGCCAATGCGCCCACTGCATCGATGGGAGAGGAGGCGACACAGGTGCAGTAGCAAAGGACAGATGTACAAGGATGGAGGATGCACACCACGCATGGATCCAACAAGAGACGAAATGTCAAGTAACATCAAGGATGGCATGGAGACAGGAAGAGTACCCAGAGATATGGGCAACATAAATAATGGACAAGCATAGAAAAGACCATTGATTGGCACATAGGAGAGAAGTGATAATGCAGAAAGATTAGGCAACAGAAAAAAGTGTTCAGGCCATGATTTAATAGAAGACACATGAGATGGACCCAATGAGGCATGATGAAACCAGTGAGACCCAAGTCAAAGAAAACAAAAAAGTGATAATAGCAGAAATTAAAGGAATGGAAGTAGAAAAGAGAGAAAGAAAAAGTGAGAAGAGAAAAATTATCAAAAATTAAAAAAATTGCAAGACAACCATGAGACCAGGATGGAAAGCAAAGCGCAGACAAAAAGAAAGGGAAGATGGCAGCCAGGGATGGGGTTCAACATGGGAGGGAAACAGACAAAAAAAAAACATATCTGATTAGCATGAAACTGTACACCCCTGACACTCAAGCACAGGTATGTTTTTTTGTACTGTTAAGGGTTTGGCGGAGGTTAGTTAGATGGGTGAAGGGAAGGGGCTTTGTTTTCCTTCTGTTCAAACCATTTCACTGAAAGACTGACATTCAGTGGGCGGTGTTGAGCAGAGAGTGTGGCACACAATTTCAAGGTGACATAACAATGCCCCTTGTTTTTTATAACACAAATTGGGTGCCAATTTCAACCCTTCAATGTCTGGTGCATCACATTCCCCTGCAGCATTGAAGTGGTTGGGTGAAATTTCTTATCATCATGCTTGTTAGGAGGGTCCAGGTAGCCTCACCATGGAGAACATTAATGTATAAATCTAAAATGTAACAAATATTATAGATGGATACCCTAGACCCAGCTCATGGCCCCCTCCAAGTGAGGCCACCTGAAACCCCTCTTGGCAGGGTTAAAGCATGATAAGTTGGCAGCGGGCAGTACTGCTGGCCTTGCGTTGGCATGCTGGCGCAGGCCACCCTGAAAATCTTTTTTTAGACACCCCAAGCTCCCTTTTGGATGCAAACTGGCTTTCAGAATTGCAAACCTTGTAGGCTACCCGCGACGGGCAGCGCTTTCCCAGCCCCAGTGGAGGGGCAATTACACGTAATAAATTGTACATATCCTTATAGTGAATTCGACAACTAGAAAGAGAATAGCACAGTGTATCAAGATCAAACATTAAACTGTCACCTTTTCCTGTCTGGCAGAGAAAAAAAACACACATACAAAACATACAATAAAATGGTGATTGGTACTACAGTAGAAATAAAATATAAACCATAGCAACTCAAAAGTTGCAATATTAATAAATGTCAAAGATTTATCACATACAGTGGGGATCGAAAGTTTGGGCACCCCAGCTAAAAAATTTGTATTAATGTGCATAAAGAAGCCAAGGAAAGATGGAAAAATCTCCAAAAGGCATCAAATTACAGATTAGACATTCTTATAACATGTCAACAAAAGTTAGATTTTATTTCCATCATTTACACTTTCAAAATAACAGAAAAAAAAATGGCGTCTTCAAAAGTTTGGGCACCCTGCAGAGTTAATATCTTGTACTGCCCCCTTTGGCAAGTATCACAGCTTGTAAACGCTTTTTGTAGCCAGCCAAGAGTCTTTCAATTCTTGTTTGAGGTATCTTTGCCCATTCTTCCTTACAAAAGTCTTCCAGTTCTTTGAGATTTCTGGGCTGTCTGTCACGCACTGCTCTTTTAAGGTCTATCCATAGATTTTCAATTATGTTGAGGTCAGGAGATTGTGAAGGCCATGGCAAAACCTTCAGTTTACGCCTCTTGATGTAATCCCCCATGGATTTCGAGGTGTGTTTAGGATCATTATCCATTTGTAGAAGCCATCCTATCTTTAACTTCAGCTTTTTCACAGATGGCATCAAGTTACCATCCAAAATTTGCTGAAATTTTATTGAATCCATTTTTCCTTCTACTCGTGAGATGTTCCCTGTGCCACTGGCTGCAACACAACCCCAAAGCATGATTGATCCAACTCCATGCTTAACAGTTGGACAGAGGTTCTTTTCATTAAATTCTGTGCCCCTTCTTCTCCAAACGTACCTTTGCTCATTCCGGCCAAAAAGTTAAATTTTAACCTCATCGGTCTACAGAACTTGTTTCCAAAATGCATCAGGCTTGTCTATGTTCATTTGCAAAGTTCAAACGATGATTTTTTTGGTGAGGATGTAGAAGAGGTTTTCTTCTGATGACTCTTCCATGAAGACCATATTTATACAAGTATCTCTTTATAGTGGAATAGTGTACCACAACTCCAGTGTCTGCCAGATTTTTCTGGAGGGATCGTGCAGTCAAACGTGGGTTTTGAATTGTTTTTCTCACAATCCTGTGAGCTGTTCTGTCTGATATTTTTCTTGGTCTTCCAGATCTTGCTTTAACTTCCACTGTTCCTGATGACTGCCATTTCTTAATTACATTCCGAACAGAGGATACTGACATCTGAAAACGCTTTGCTATCTTCTTATAACCTTCTCCAGCTTTGTGAGCGTCAACTATTTTCAGTTTCAGTTTTCTAGACAACTGCTTAGAAGAACCCATGGTGCTGATTGTTGGGGCAAGGTCAGATGAGTCTGGGCATTTAAAACCTTTGAGATTGACATCACCTGGTCTTCCCAGACGATGATTGAGAACAATCCATGACACTGGCAGGTCTCATCTTGGCAAAGGGGGCAGTCCATGCTATAAATTCTGCAGGGTGCCCAAACTTTTGCAGACGCTATTTTGTTTTCTGTTATTTTGAAAGTGTAAATGATGGAAATAAAATCTAACTTTTGTTGACATATTATAAGAATGTCTAATCTGTAATTTGATGCCTTTTGCAGATTTTTCCATCTTTCCTTGGCTTCTTTATGCACATTAATACAAATTTTTAGCTGGGGTGCCCAAACTTTCGATCCCCACTGTAAGCACTGCTGAATGCATCCTGTAGCTTGAAAATTTAAAAGTCATACAGCTCAAATTAACCTTGCATTTACAAGTGGAATCTGGCAGACCCTATTATCTTCCAGGTTTTTTCATACACCTGAGGACCTGAGCAGAGAGGTTAGTCTGCCACAGCTCTTGGATCTATTGCTATCTTCCCAATTATTCCTTCTGCTGCAAATTCTGCAATATAGCATAAATTGAAATTTTATTGGTAAGTGTGGCTGTGGCAGGTTTGCCACCTTCAGAGTCTCCAGGGGTACAAGAAACCATGAGGGGATAAAGAGCAACGTTGGTTGGTTGCATAGCTGACACCCTCAATTGCCAACAACTGCCCCCTGAGGTTTCCATATCAGGTCAGCTTTGGCATGTAGAAAGGCTTTGTAGGCTCCACAGATTGCCATGTGATAGCATTAAGACCCTGGAAGTGTCTTGTAATGCTTTCAGTATCACACAAAAACATAAATGCATAACAAATAAAAGAATGGATTGAAATTCCTGATGCCTCATATTTATCCGAGACCCACTTGTAACATTTTTTATGTATTAACTACTCATTCAAGTAACTTCCACATGATTCCTAAGTTGGAAAAGATGCTTAATACCCTAAATTGTACCTATTTCGCTCCTAAAGGCAGACGTAAAAATTCTGGCATGAGCATTAGCTAATAGACTCTCAAAATGTATCACAAAGCTGGTCTACGGGATTTATCCAAGCCAGGTCTACTTCCATTAATATTAGAAGGCTGTTCCTCAACCTGTAGTTCCCCACTGATAACTTGGGAGACAGAGCAGTGTTATCCTTAGACGCCTCTAAATCCTTTGACAGCGTGGAGTGGACATACATTTAGGAGGCCCTGAGGGCCTTTGGTACAGGGACTACTTTTATTTAATTGGATCTGGTTACTGTTCTTCTCCCTGACAGATCGAATATGGATAAATGAGGTGCTGTCTGAACCGTTAAGTCTTTATTGGGGCACGCAACAGGAATGTCCATTTTCCCCGCTGCTATTTGCACTGGCAGTGGAACCCCTGCCGGTGACTGTTACACAAGCTTCTAATATCACTGGCTTCAAGCAGTGTACTGGGGAAGATAAAATTAGTTTATATGCAGATAAAACTCTGCTTTACTTAGGTGACACTCAGCAACCACTCATCTCTGATGCATATAATATCTTCTTTTGGAGACTTAGTTTTAGAATAAGCTGGGATAAATCTGTTCTGTTACCCTGGGACCCTTTAACGAGGGACCTGCCCTCCATCGCCTCTAAGATTAACATAGTTGGCTCTTTTAAATATCTGGGAGTAGTTGTTCACCTAACAGTCCCTAAGTATTTGGACTTAAATCTATTCCCAATACTGGTAAAATGTAGGCAAAGTAAGTGCTAGTGCAAGATTCCTTTCATGGTGGATAACCGCTCTAATCATTAAAATTATTTGGGCACCCAAACTACTGTATATCCTCCACAGTTCCCCAGTCTGGCTACCTCAGCACTGGCATAAACAAGAAAGCTTATTTGGAAAAGAAACCCCCACGAATAAATTATCCACTCTTTAACTAGCAAAATACGCTGGTGGCCTAGCAATATGATGTTGGTGGCATAACAATACCTCACCCTAAGATGTACTTCCTAGCTGCCCAACTCCAACATTTTCTGAACTGGGGGGAAAAAGATCTGGAGGATCCTACCCAAGCAATCTTGCTCTCCCATTACCCTGATTAGCTGTTATTTTCCCAATTCGAAGCTGATACTTTTGCTGCACATCAGCAATATCCCATGCTACTGCTGAAGGCAAGGAAGCTGATGAAGTGGGAGGGCTATAATAGCCATACTCCTTTTATGGAATAACTCAAAGGGAATAAAAGGGCTTATTTCCCATCTCTATGGGATTTTAATAACCGAGATTCAACACTGTACATTAATCCCTAATCCCTTAATCCTAGAAAAGGTTGGGAGATTGATTTGGGTCCCTTGATGAGGGACCTATGGGAGCAGGCACTGACCTCTTACCCTGGTGTCTTTGTCCCCAACTCATAGGCTCACCAAATTTTTCATCCTTTATAGTGTTTACCAAACACCTGTTAAAATGTATAGGTGAAAGCGTGGGGACAGATGTGTCCCAGATGTGCCAGAGGTCTGGTAGATTTTATATACCTAATATGGTACTGCCCAAAACCTCATAGGTATTGGCAGGAGATTATGTCCCTTATATTTTCCATATATCAAACTACTTTGCCGTTAGGTCCTAAACTGTGTCTTCTCAATATCTTTGATTACTCTATAATACCTGATGAGGCGGTAGATTCTATAATTAGATTACTCTTCATTGCCCAAAAATGAATGTACTCTAACCCCCCAATGACTGTGGAGTGGAAAAACCAAGTTAATAATGTTATTTCCCTAGAAATGTTTATATACCAACATAGGAACTGGATCTGAAAATTTAACAGATTATGGTTCCCTTAGCTGGTCTGGCACCATTCCACCTGATCTCCTTCTGAGCATGGAGTTCTCATGTACATTTACAGTCTTGGCATTACACCTTTTGGAGAGGTCTTATTGTAAGGGCTCGTTCACACTTGGCTGTTTTACCAACGCTTGCCAAACGCCCCTATAGCATTTGGCAAGCGTTGGTCCGGCGTTTGCGGAGCATTTAACGCTCGGCAAACGCCGCATGCGCGGTTTAGCTGCGGTTGCCGAGCGTTAATAACGCCCCACAAACGCCTATAATGCAGTTTGAGTGGTGTTACCACTCCGCAAATGCCCCGCAACCGTGTCGCAACCGCACCGCAAACGCAGGCCGGGCGTTTGCGGAGCGGCACCATAGACGAGAATAAGAGGCTTCAAAGCCTCCTGACTCGACCAGAGGCGTCCATTTTGCCGCGACACGACACAAACGCTCCCGTTAGAACAGCACCATGTGCTGTAATGTGCAGAATTGGCAGAGGCGTTTGGGAAGCGGTAAAACCGCTTCCCAAACGCCTCTCTGCCGCCTGCACACAACGCTAGTGTGAACGTAGCCTAACAAAAGATGTAAGTAGCCGTTAAGTATTATGGTCTATTTGTGCAAGTTAAGTTAACTTAGGCTGAGGTTATTAGATAGCTAAGGGTCTATGCTCACGCAGTGTACCTTTTCTACTGGGAAAATATAAGTGACTTGATGGATGTAACTGTACAGTATTACAGTGCTCTTTACTTTATTACCAAACGAGTCAATGTCTGTTAATTATGGTAGTCTTTTTGCTTATGGGAGCTACTTCTAATGTCTCAGTTGGAATTACTTGAACCGTCATGCATCCCTGTGCAAACAATTCCATTCATGTCAATTGGGACCCATCAGCTGTACGGACACAACCACTGCTCCCAATCTGACATCCGCCCATGTGTGTGTGTTCTCAAACTCACACTGTCTGTGTTCCGGGGACATGAACACACAAGCACCCATACTCACATGGATGTGAAATTAGGAGCAATGGCTGTATCAATGCAGTCATTGTGTCCTAATTGACATGAATATGACTGCCTACACAGGGATGCATGAAACAACTGTGCATCTCAGTGCGGTCAGATGGGGGCATCACACAAATGTACACTAAAGTAAGTTTGTGTGAATAAGGCCTCACACAGGTATTTTTTACAATAAATCTGTAAAAAAGTCAGTGGCAGCCAGGTAGCTAGTACTTTAAGGAGAGGTCAGCAAAAGAAGCCTTCTTCCTTGCTACAAGCCTCCTTTAAGATTCTTTGCTCCAAAATACACAACAATTTTCATCTGTGGGAAACCAAGTACAGCATCTAATTAAAATCCTTCACAACATTACTTTTGTTACCTGATGACAAATTCTCTTAAAAATTCGTAAAATGAGTTTTAACAAGGTCACCTGAAACAAGCTCTTTTGTGTAATCAGTATACAAGGAGGGTTTTTTCTTAAAACGTACCAAGCAGCTGGATCATACTCTGCCCAAACACGGATGAACTCATCAAGATGATGTGGACCCAGAATGGAGGAGTCTCGAGTTAAATACTCAAAATTATCCATGATGACAGCCACAAAGAGATTGAGCATCTACTCGGGATGAGAGGAGAGGAAAAAAAATGTCAGATGGAATTATTCAAAGCAAACAGCATCCTGTAAGTAAAATTGACAACACATTTTTAGGTTTTTTTTTTCGAGGGAACCTCATCCTCATATCCAAAGCAAGTCTTCCCACACACTGAGATTAAAAGGGAATTTATTATTATATTTGTGGTTAAGCCCACATTAGTATCATCCTTTAAAGTTCTAAAGGCTAAAGATTTTTACCTTCATGCATGAAGGCAAAAAAACCTTCAGTGTGCAGCTGAGCCTAGGGTTGCCACTTCATCCGTTTTAAAGCCAAAGACATATAAATTACACTGTTTCTGAGTCTAATTTATTGCAGATAAGACACTGAGTTTAATTACCACCTTAATCATCCACAGAATCTGTGTAGAGTACAAAAGAAACACAGAGGGGCGCCAGACTAAGTGCAGCATCAAAACAATAATATTTCTTAAAACTAACGAATTGCCAACTCACTCAAAACCTGAATAAACAGGCGGTGCAATAAACATCCCGGTGCAACTCCAGTGTGGTCCTGGTGTGTCCAGTGGACAAAGTGATCCAAACGATGGTGGTGTTGTGTCAGGAAGTGGCCGACCGCCATGGTAACCAGCTTAGAATGCAAGATGGCATTGGACTGGAAGTGACATCAGCAGGACGATGTGATAAAGGTCTAAGGAAGAAGCAGAAGCTTCGAAATGCTTTACCACCTACATCCATGGAGTCACATTGTCCCTCTGACATCACTTCTGGTTTGACACCATCTTGCATTCCAAGCTGGTTACCACGATGTTCGGCCAATTCCTGACACTCCACCACCATCGTTTGGATCACTGTGGCCACTGGACACACCAGGGCCACACGGAAGTTGCACCGGGATGGTAATACACGCCCGCTTGTTCCAATTTTGAGTGAGTTGCCAATTTCTTAATTTTAATAAATATTATTGTTTTAATGCTGCACTTAGTCTGGTGTCCCTCTGTGTTCCTTTTGTATATACCTGCAGAATTCGCAGCTTCACTCTATAAGGGTGCTGCTGCCTATGGTGCATGATACTACTGGCCCAATTACCCATAGGACATTGGATTTTTTATGGACTTCCCTGTATGATCTTTCTTTTCATTAGAAGTGAACAATTTTTTATTTCTTCTGCGCCTTCAACTTTTCCAGAATCTATGTAGAGTGGCAACCCCACCTCAGCCCCCCAATAGATAACCTGAGCTCCATCTCGATCCAGCAATGTGCACGAGAGCAGCGGCTCTCCTGGGTCTCTCCTTCCTCACTGGCTGAGACAGCAGCTGGAGCCAGTGGCACCCCTGGGAACTACACAGTGGCTCCAGGTGCTCATGGGGCCCCATCAAGGCTGGACAAATTAGCACTGCAGTGGGGATTGGGTGTTGGGCTGAGCGGACACTGGCGGTCTGGTGGAAGCTGGCACCTTCTGATCTGCCTGCCAGCTGGGCTGTCACCACCTGTCCTGAGCCTCCCTGAGTGGTTGGGTCTGTGATCGATCATGAATGTTGGTTGCTCTGCCTCCCGCCGCTGCCCAGCTGGGAGAAGGTCGGGTGCACAGTGAACTGTGCTGTCTTTGGCTGTGCCGATCCTGTCCTGCATGGAGGGCCCCTGCAGATTCTCCCCTCCTGCACTGTCACAGTGACAGTGTCACTGTAGAAACAATAGGGACAGCTGCTGGCTAGCCACAGGACAGAGTTAACTCTTTCTGGTACTAACAGCAGGAGCTGATCTGCCTCCTGCTGATTACCGAGCCAATGGGCCCTGTTGTAACCCGCCCCCTTCTCAAGCCTGCCACCTTTGATTGAGAAAAGATTATTGGAGCTATGCTGGAGTCCTGTGGAGAAAGAAGTGAGCTGCCGTGGGGACCGAGGAGGGGGCTGAGAAGGAGCAGAACTGTACAGGAGAAGTATCCATTTAAGAGAAGGCGATCTGGATAATGTGCACAGGGAAGAGATTTTTACTGCAAAGGCATGCCTCTCTCTCTCTCTCCCTCCCTCTGGGGAGGAGGTAGGGAGCGAGGGATTCAATTATACATTTTAGCCCAGTGACAGGTGCCAGATCAAGTAAGATCTGTGACAGCAGCTTCCCTGCACTGCTCTGTTTGAGAAGAGCATATCTGTATTATACATTATTGTTCCCCACACTGTACCCTCCTGACCTCTCTGGTACTGTGCCCTCCTGCCCCCCATACTCTGTACAGACATACTGTACATATATACAGGCAATTGATGGGCTGGGAGAGGCATTTATGAGGCACATTCACTGTTTCCCATGGCACATGTAGCAGGTCACCATCTCCCTGGTAGGGGCCCCAGTGCATTCCTTTGCCCAGGGGCCCATGATGCTATTAAGATGGCACTGGCTCCTGTCAATCACAACCAGTGAGGAGGGAGCAGGGCCAAATCTTTAAGACACACAGCTCAGAAGCGAGCATGCATTAATGCCCCCAGAGCAAGCAGTTTGTTCTCGGGACACTCAGCAAGGGGTATGAGCCAGGAGCTCCGGCAGGGGACCCGAGAAGAGGAGTTATCAGGGGTGCTCTGTGCAAAACAGCACATAGCATGAAAGTATAACATGTTTGAACCTTTATTTTATCATTTTACCCAGGTACACAAAATATCACAATATTTAATATTTGCCATTTGCAGCCAGCAGGAGCTCACTGCAGGCTTTTTCTACATCTGTGGTTTCTTAAAAATAGATGGTGGAAGGAGTCAGAGGAGAGTATGAGATGGGACCTTCTTAATTCGTATACAAGGAACAGTAATGCAGAAAGCCAAACATACTGTGCATTAATGGAAGGAGTGCTCGGCCAAAGGATAGAAGAGTCCAAATTAACTTTTTGGTTTATACTATATACTATACTGCTCTATGTATGGGTCTATATGCGGTCTGTACTGATAAAAGTGTAAATCCGCATAACAATGTGGCACAGGTAAATAAACAGGAGGTTGTAGCATTCTTGAACTCAGAGAGTGTTGTTACCCTGCTCTGGTCTGACAATTTCTGGGGATAGCTGATACCTGGAGAACAAGTAGTTATCATCTGTGTGCGCAATGATGTGACAGACTATCCCGTGGTCCAGTGGCAACTGCTTCCCTAAGGGATGGGGTGATGCTGGGGTTGTAATAAGATCTGTTGATCAGGATGAGACTACCCCATATTTTGGGACCCTCTGATGAAGAACTAACACCAAACTTCAGCTTAAAAACCAGGTTGATGCGTGTTAGCAGAAATGTGAACCTGTAGACTGACCCAGTTGGAAGTGTTTGCAGGATTAGTAGTGGAGGTTCTTCTCTGACCACTGAGACACCACTCTGATCCTTGCCAGGGATCAGGTCACATATTAAAGGGTGAGCCACAGCAAACTGATGCGGATGTATGGTTTCCCCATTTTGCTATGAATCACGATCTGCTGTACAGATCATAAATATATTTTCTATTAATGGATGTATATTGCATATCTGTGAATTTTATTGTTGATCTTTTGAGGCTTCAATAGAGGATATAGATAAAATTGGAACTTTTAAGTCTGTGTCAGCAATCACATGGGTAAAGTGTACCCCTTATCGAAAGCCCCACTCACCAGGAAAGAGCACAGGAAGATAAAGGAAACAAAGTAGAAATATGCAAAATCACTTCCGCATTCTGGTGTGGTGTTACCGGAGCGTGGATCACAGGGTCTGTTGCTGAGACAAGACAGCATGATCTCATGCCAGCCCTCGCCCGTGGCACTCCTACAGGAAGGTTAGAACAAGCCATATTAGGGTCCACAATGACATACAAAACGTTATCTAAGAGAGAACAAAAGCCTGTACAGAAGGACACACAGTATCACATTGGCTGCAAAAACATCAATAAGCTCAATTAAACAGAAAAGACTTTCAGTACATAAATTGTAGGATAAAGAAGCACTTAATGAATAAAAATGTTATGTAAGTGAAAAAAAAAGTAAGTCTGGGAAAATTAACTGTAATCCATTTTTTTAAGGAGTTTAAAGTGAGATTTTACTTTAGGAAGATTTGCTCTCACTTCCTGCTGTGTCTCCAAGTCAGGAAGTGAAAAGGAATCTCCACAGCAGGGGCAGGGCAATAAAAATTTATTAGAGGTCCAAAACCCTCCCTAATCTAAAAATTTACCTGAACAGGAGCATCAGTGCTTGAAAAAAGGTGCGGAAGTTATTGTGGCGGTTGATTGCATTTTCGTCAGACAAGGCAATGTTGCCAAACACCTAAAAATAAAGAGAAATCAATAACCGGAAATGGATATAAAACATCAGTACTTTAACATAAAGTAACAGCTCTGAAAGAACAACAAAGGAGAATAACTAGTGAATATGCATGTGAAGGTATGCACTGAACAATCTCCAATGTGTTTCCTTAGGCTGAAGCCACATTCATAAAGAAGTCTGACCCATATTAGAAAACTTTTCTTATGCACCTGCACAATTGCATTCCAACCAGGGGCGGACTTACAACTCATGGGGCCCACGGGCAATAGGGGATCATGGGGCTCCTGTGTCCTTGCCCAAACTCAAAAAAGCCTATGAAAAAAAGTACCAGGGGCATCTCATGGGGCCCCCTACTGACCCCGGGCCCTCGGGCAGTGCCAGAGTTTCCAAATGGTCAGTCCACCCCTGATTCCAACACAATCAGTTTTTTAGCAGATCAAAGTACCATTTTCACTAAATTTCAAAACTTATGGGGAAATGGACTGTGGCCAGTAGTATGAGAAAATGCCCCAGTGTCGGTGGTCTGTGGGAGTAAACAATGCCTCAGGTCTGGAGGTCAGTGGAAGAAAAAAACTGTTAGCAATGGGAGTAAAAAAATGGCTTAGCACCTGTAATTAGTGGGTGTCAGTGGAAGGAATAGTACCCCTTCACAGGTAATAGTTGGGAGGAATAGTGCCCAATCATTGTGTCAGTGCAACAAATTGTGTCATCTTTGGTATCAGTGGAAGGAATAGTGCCCTGCTCTTGGTATCAGTGGGAAAAAGAGAACCCCATCATTGTATCACAAAAAGAATTGATGCCCCATTTTTGGTGTCATTGTAAAGAACTGTGCCTCATTGTTTGTGTAATTTGGAGGAATAGTGCCCTATGGTTGGAGTCAGTGGGAGGACAAGTGCCCTAAGGGCTGGTTAAACAGATGCAATGGTTAGCAGTTTGGGACCAGTGGGGTAGGAGGTGAAAATCTTTTCCAACCTTAACAAGAGTTTACATTTTCTTTGTTTAAAAATGAACAATTAATACGAAGTTTTTTTTTTCCCATTTTTGGAAACACTACTTGGCCATTGACTGCTTACCTGCATACCAATAATGGCATAGATGAAGAACAACATTGCAATAAGGAGGCAGACATAGGGCAAGGCCTGTGGACAAAGAGAATATACCTCAGTTACCAGAAATATTTTTTTACTAACAAAAAAAAGTTCCATAATCAGGCACTGTTAAATTCCTGACCTTGAACGACTGCACAAAAGTCCACAGAAGGATGCGAATGGTGTAACCTTGACGAAGCAACTTAATCAGTCGTGCAGCTCGAAACAATCTTAAGAAACTCAGGTTGATGAAATTTTCCTGTGTTGGGTGAAAACATTACATTTATTACACAAAAGGTAAGGTCAACAATTTGGAATAAAATTTCACAATGAAACCCATGAGCAAAGAGAAAGCCAAGCCCACTTCACTCCATTCCAAAGTCAAGCACAAAACTTGCAGCTTGCTTGGTGTTCACATACCAGAAGGTAGGACCAGGGTCCAGACACATGCAAACATTCTTTCTGCTTCTCCTACTCTTAAGGTGACCATACACAGAAAGTTCTCATCAGTTGTTGGCAAGCAGGATGATCAAAAAATTACACATAAAAGTTTGTGTAGGGCACACTCTGTGCCCCACCAGTTTTTAACACAGGAACCTATGTGCGTTGTGCTGTCCTATGGTATGCACATCTTAAAAAAAATATGAATAAAAATATTTTTAAAAATATTCAGAGCCAGCTAATTACCAATATGTATGCACTGTGTTCCAGACCTGAAATATGATCACTGCTAAATCAAATAATGGGTCCAGGTTATACAATTTTTGTTTTTACTCTATAGCCCTGTAAATGTTATTACCGGTATCTCATGAAAACAGGCGGAGTGGTATGATTTTTCTCAATACAGAGACTCTTGACCACACTAGGGTGTATTTTGAGGTTTTCACTGGTTATATATGGGATACTGTTGGTCATTCATAAGAGTCTCAACTGTCATTAAAGATCCCCCACTGCATTAACAAGCACTTTTGTTAGATTGTGCATTCCAACAGAGCAAAAAGTAGAAGTAAGTGCACAAGCTCACAACAGTAAATCGAATTCTGGTTTACTAAAGTTGAACTAGATGAACTTTGATTGGCTGCTTTGGTTTAGTGTCCTTTGCTTTTCAACTTGGTGAATAAGCCCCTTGTGTGTTTGGCTATTGTAAGAGAAGTAGAGTAGCTGCTCTAAATTCTAGAACTGCAAAGAAATGTTGGACAAAAACATCTGACCTAAGCAGATGACTTCTGATAAGTTTTTGAAGAGTTCTTCACCTATTGTTTACATGCATAATATACCATAATATACGATTGCGTATGGCCAGCTTTAGACTCAACATATATTTATTATTCTAGCGGTAGATATTTCCAGAAGCTTCAAACGAGAACCCATCATTCTTCACTTTTAGACCCTCTTTTCCCAGACCATGGCATGCTACCCACACATGACCCTTAGGTGCCATCCCCCACATTCTTTGGAGCTGATTATTAGAAGCACAAGCATAGCAAGCCCACAGGCTGCAATCTGAAGGGAAAAGCAAAGCAAGGTTGATCACAACAGATGCATGGAAAAAATAAATGGAGAAGGGAACAATGGAACAGAAACGGTAACTATGCAAAATATAAAGAGGAGTCAGATAAACAAACCATTATGAACTAAAATTGATGCTTTAAAGAGGTACTGCAACATACACACTTTGCAGGCGTGTTTTTTGTCAATAAAAGCCAATAGAGTCTCTGAAGACTTGCACATTTTGAATTTTTGCAATCCCAACAAAACTGGAAGCCTTTTTTGTGTGTAGGTCAGAGATCCACTTTAAGAGGAACACACTAACACTTTTGATTTTATTTAACACAACTGTGAAATAGTTCAAGTGGGAAATTTTAGAAGGATAACTTTCATTCAGGGAATGAAGGCTTCATCACAATGGGCTAATGACCTCATACTAACACGTTTGCATCCATTTGTGCTGACTTCAGCCATATCCGCTACAAAGGTCTGAAGTTCAGGTGCTGCTGCTAAAGAATAGTGGGAATTCCTGGGATGTACCCTTTTGCTGGTCACGAAGGGCTACTCAAATTGGTGACGTCAAGAAGGTGACAGCTTTCAGGACCACAAATTCACTTGATGTTTTAGGATATGCTCAGAAAGTTACTAAGCAGAAACATGCAGGGAGTGTAGGTAAAAGCCACAGGTCCTGGTGCAAAATCTGAAAACAGGCCCATCACATTATTATACAGAAGTCTGTAATAGTCCCATGCATTTCTTTAATAAATCTAAGACTTGCGACCAGTTGTAAAAAGGAATGTGACGCTATATATGTATTATATCTGTAATGTAATGCGCTGCGCTGTAATGTACAGCGCTGAGCGAACTGTTGGCACTTTATAAATACTGTATAATAATTATATTTAACAAATCAGACAGCAAAGTATATCCAAGTCTACTGTGCCTTCATTGCATGTTAAATATACCTTTGTCAATAAAACAAACTTTATATGACCCCCCCCCCAGTTGACCTGCTTGCATTGCTCCATGCAGTGGCTGAGATGACATGCAGAGGAACAGGTGTTACTGCTGTCTAGACAACCCTGATCGACATTTTCTTACCACCAAATGATCCTTCTTGCCTCATTCACATTAAATGTCAAAGATTATGCTGCATTTTCCAAAGCAGGCAAAATGTGCAACCATAAGAAAATTTCTTGTTGAGGTACACTGTAGAAAAATCCTGCATGAAGCATTTTTCTTCCACTGGTGTGCATTTTTAGTTCAAACATAGTAAATGCGTGTTGAAAATACACCAAAAATGCACATGCAGGAACATGCAATACTGCATGCATTTCCCAGGAGTCTACTGTGATTGAGCCCTAATTATTTTTCCAGTTTGTTATGAGCACAAGTTGAAGAGTGTCAACAAGCAGTGACTCCTGTTCCCCTTTTGCTGTGAAAGGGGGGACATTCAGGCTGGGGAAGGTCTGAGAAGATGTTTCCTGAGCAATACCAAAAAAACAACAAGCATCTTTAACACATCAGTCTTTCAAGCAGCAATGCACAGAGCTGGGTGAATGTAGTTTGTATTCTGAGTAACCATCAGTCTTAAAATGTCACTAAACCCACATCATATAAAACTATCAATAAATGCTGTATTACATGTTGTTCATACTCACTCTGTCACTATGACATTCTTTTTCTGTATTCTGTAAAAAACCTGGTTGCTCCTGCTGCTCTCTATCTCCACCTTTTTGTTGTTCATGCCCCCAATTCAGCTAGGGGTTTTGCAGCTGTAGTGGCAACTCTGCACATGTTCAGTTTTCAGTGAGTTTCTATGCTGAGCAGCCCATATAACTATAGAGTCACACATGTGGGCATGTACAAAGTAGTAAATGACAGCCCACTCCTTTCCTCCTCCTCCATGCCCATTAGTCAGCTAAACACAACCTCCACCTCCCTGTTATTCTACTACACAGGCTGAAAGGGTGTGACACAGTCTGTGACTGGCAGAAATCTGCCCTCACCATGTTATTTCCACAAAATAATAAAGATTTTATTACAAATACAGTCATGGCCGAAATTGTTGGCACCCTTGATATTTCTCCAGGAAATCATGTATTTCTCACGAAACGTATTGCATTAACACATGTTTTGCTATACACATGTTTATTCCCTTTGTGTGTATTGGGACAAAACAAAAAAAGGGAGGAAAGAAAGCAAATTCGACATAATGTCACACAAACCTCCAAAAATGGGCTGGACAAAAGTATTGGCACCCTTTCACAACTGCGGATAAATAAGAATGTTACAAGCATGTGATGCTCCTGTAAACTCACCTGGGGCAAGTAACAGGTGTGGGCAATATAGAAATCACACCTGAAAGCAGATAAAAAGGAGAGACGTTCACTTAACCTTTGCATTGTGTGTCTGTCTGTGCCACACTAAGCATGGACAACAGAAAGAGGAGACGAGAACTGTCTGAGGACCTGAGAACCAAAATTGTGGCAAAATATCAACAATCTCAAGGTTACAAGTCCATCTCCAGAGAACTAGATTTGCCTTTGTCCACAGTGCGCAACATTATCAAGAAGTTTGCAACCCATGGCACTGTAGCTAATCTCCCTGGTCGTGGACGGATGAGGAAAATTGATGAAAGATTGCAACGCAGAATAGTCCGGATGGTGGATAAGCAGCCCCAAACATGTTCCAAAGACATTCAAGCTGTCCTGCAGGCTCAGGGAGCATCAGTGTCAGCGCGAACTATCCGTCGACATTTAAATGAAATGAAACGCTATGGCAGGAGACCCAGGAGGACCCCACTGCTGACACAGAGACATAAAAAAGCAAGACTACAGTTTGCCAAAATGTACTTGAGTAAGCCAAAAGCCTTCTGGGAAAACGTCTTGTGGACAGATGAGACCAAGATAGAGCTTTTCGGTAAAGCACATCATTCTACTGTTTACCGAAAACGGAATGAGGCCTACAAAGAACAAAACACAGTACCTACGGTAAAATATGGTGGAGGTTCAATGATGTTTTGGGGTTGTTTTGCTGCCTCTGGCACTGGGTGCCTTGACTGTGTGCAAGGCATCATGAAATCTGAGGATTACCAAAGGATTTTGGGTCGCACTGTAGGGCCCAGTGTCAGAAAGCTGGGTTTGCGTCCAAGATCCTGGGTCTTCCAGCAGGACAATGACCCCAAACATACGTCAAAAAGCACTCAGAAATGGATGGCAAAGAAGCGCTGGAGAGTTCTGAAGTGGCCAGCAATGAGCCCAGATCTAAATCCCATTGAACACCTGTGGAGAGATCTTAAAATTGCTGTTGGGAAAAGGTGTCCTTCCAATAAGAGAGACCTGGAGCTGTTTGCAAAGGAAGAGTGGTCCAAAATTCCGGGTGAGAGGTGTCAGAAGCTTATTGATGGTTATAGGAAGCGACTGATTTCAGTTATGTTTTCCAAAGGGTGTGCAACCAAATATTAAGTTAAGGGTGCCAATACTTTTGTCCAGCCCATTTTTGGGGTTTTGTGTGACATTATGTCATATTTGCTTTTCTGCCTCTGTTTTATATTTGTTCCAATACATACAAAGGGAATAAACATGTGTATAGCAAAACATGTGTTAATGCAATACCTTTTTTGTGTGAAATACTTGATTTTCAGGAAAAATATCAAGGGTGCCAACAATTTCGGCCATGACTGTATATAATTGTACTGCAATTTAAATCAGTTTATTGATTTTTACTCTGTATTCCAAAGGCCAGGGGCGGACTGACCATTCGAGCACTAGGGCACTGCCCGAGGGCCCGGGGTCAGTAGGGGGCCCCATGAGATGCCCCTGGTACCTTTCATAGGCTTTTTTGGGTGTGGTTTGAGTGTGGGCGGGGACAAAGGGGCCCCATGATCCCCTATTGCCCGGGGGCCCCATGAGTTGTCAGTCCGCCCCTGCCAAAGGCTGTTTATTTTGTTTTGAACATGTGACCAGTAGCAAAGGACTAGAAGCTCCTCCTGCTCGTGTTTCCCTGCAGAAAGGCTGGGAAAGATCTGGGTCATGTGACAGCTGCATATAGATTAAGAAAAAGGTAGTTAGATTTGTTTTTTTATTAAAATTATTAATTACAGTGCCATCATCCACATACAGAAATACAAGGGGCAATGTAAGTTAAACAGTGTGGGTTTAGTATCACTTTAAGTACCACAGCCAGTGGCTCTGAACCTAATTTTGGAGCTTGTTTTACTTAGTGACTGGCAAAACTATGCAAAACTCAGGTGGCAGCTCTCTTGTTCAAGACCACTGTTCTGGGCATTTCTTAGGGAACTGTGTCTACATTATAGTTATTCAGGCAGGAACACATTGGCAGACATTTCATCTATTAATATTTTTTACCTGTAAATGGCTTTGGGTTTTATATGTTGGCTATGTTGTACTATAATGTATGTTCACTGGGAGTAAAAAAGTATAGTCTACCCTTAGGTTATTGGTCAGGGGTGTGGTGTTTCCGTTGTCCTAATATGAGTGCGCTACACTTAACTAAAGCCAGCCATAGATGATGTGATTTTTCTTTGCAGGAAAGAAAATTACTTGACACAGTCAGTGTTGATGGGGGAATCCCTTCCGTGGAGCTGTTGTGTTCCCCTGGCAGGGGGAAACCAACCCTGCCTGGAGAACACCGTAATTATTGCTAGTGGCTATAGCCACTGGCAATAATCGCATGAAAAATCTGACAGGCTGGTTGTACCCAAGTCGTACAACAATCAAGTTGGGTACAATCACCCTGCCCATAGAGGATTCAAATCTTGGCCGGTCACTGCTGAATTGGCCAAGATTCGAACCATCTATGGCCAGCTAAAATGTGCTTCAATATGAAGAGCATTTAGGTTTCAAAGTTAAAGTTAAACTCATGGACTATGACTAAAAGGTACACTATGCAAATTTTGGCCAGTTCCTGCTGAACCAGTCAAAATATGCTACGTGGGTGGCTCTTGGCTTCCTCCTGTCTGACATCCCTCTATTGAAATGTGGAAAATTTTCAACCAAATGCCAGTTGACCCAATCACATGGAAAATAGCCAGTTGTATAGCTTACAGCGTATGACCAGTCCTACTTTCCTGTTGTGAAAATATAGACCCGTTAACTTAGGTCATCACATTTTTGTGGTAGTGTCATGTTCCCTCCCATCTACTTGTTTTTTCCTAAACACCTTCTAGTATGAATGAAAAATCTTATTTAAGTGCATTTCATTGGGCAAATGTCAAAGTCACGGTTGTCACTCTAGCTAAATCCTTGAGAGTTAGTGAATGCTAAGCTTTAAATAATAGCATTTGTTCATTTTTGTGCATGTGAATTCTTGTGAGTAAACCAGCTCAAGCGTGACTTTTTTTTTTTTTTACTTGCAAGAGATACTAGTTTTTGGTCTTTTGCTGCTGAAAGATGAGGCATTTTTAAATTATCCATGATATGTTGTCTTTGTAAACAAAAATGAAGTACTGAAAGACCTGTCAAAAATAAATCCCCCTGGAATTGCTCAATTAAAGCACCTTCTTGGAGCTATGGAGCAAAAACTCATCCATAAGCAAGCAGAGACATCAGAAGAAGGGCAGGATGCAAAACATAACAAAAAAAAAAAAGATTGGTAAAAACGGAACCAACCGTGTCCTAGGTATGAGGTTGTCATGGGTGATTTTGGTACACGAGAGTTGAAGGCAATACAACATACAGAGACAGTGGGTATTTTTGGGGGGAAGGTTGAGATTATCCCGTATTGTATGTTGATTGAATTGCATGATTCGGCAGGCCGTGAAATAAATAAAAAAAGGAAAAAAATATAAAACAAAGGACACGAACACCAAGACCATGTACACACACAAAAGAAAAGATGAATTAAATCAAACAGATCATAAGACAAATAGGTTTGATGATTGCAAGTAAAAATATAGCTTTTCAACCATATTTTCAAATCGGGTTTATGGCTTGAGAAATACATAATACTGCAATACCAAAACACTTATTGCTGTGGAAAAGTAAACAAGATAATTTCCTTCCCAAAGAAGAGGGTGTTAGCTCTTCTCCTTTATGTAATTGTTGCAATTCGTAGAGATTTAGAACCCCTATGCTGACATTTCAGTTTTAAGTGTACATTGAATAACTGATCAACCTCTAGGTTTCCTATATAGTATTTATCTGTAACTCCTGTATTAATGAGTTCCCAACTCTGTCAATCAGCTGCAACAATTATGAAGGGGTCTCATTTTTTCAATACATGTTATATTTTATAGAGCACAGTCAGAGTAATCAGATTGTATTTGATGGAGGGAAGACCAGGACTGCACAATCTTGCCCTGAAATATAGGTATTATGGTCCATTAGCTCACCAACAAGCCCTATAACTGAAGTACCTGTTTTGAGTGGAATAATTTTTTTAAAGCAAAATTGAATTTTCCAAAAAATGTGATACTGTAATCCTAGCCATATAGGCATTCATTTTTCACTGATCAATCAATCCAATCATTTAGTCAATCCATTGTTGACAGTAGTAATTTCATTCAGCACAGTGGCTAAATGGTTGGCACTTCCGTCTGGCAGTACTAGGGTCATTGGTTCGAATCCCATCCACGGCACCACCTGCCTGGAGTTTGCATGTTCTCCCTGTGCCTGCTTGGGTTTCCTCCCACACTCTAAAGACATGCTGGTAGGTTAATTGGATCCTGTCTAAAATGGCCCTAGTAAGTGTATGTATGAATGTAAGTTACAGTATCTCACGGAAATGAGTACACCCCTCACATTTTTTTTAAATATTTTATTATACCTTTTCATGAGACAACACTGAAGAAATGACACTTTGCTACAATGTAAAGCAGTGAGTGTACAGCTTGTATAACAGTGTAAATTTGCTGTCCCCTCAAAATAACTCAACACACAGCCATTAATGTCTAAACTGCTGGCAACAAAAGTGAGTACACCCCAAGTGAAAATCTCCAAATTGGGCCCAATTAGCCATTTTTCCCTCCCCGGTGTCATGTGACTCATTAGTGTTACAAGGTCTCAGGTGTGAATGGGGAGCAGTTAAATTTGGTGTTATAGCTCACACTCTCATACTGGTCACTGGAAGTTCAACATGGTACCTCATGGCAAAGAACTCTCTGAGGATCTAAAGAAAAAGAATTGTTGCTCTACAAAATGATGGGCTAGGCTATAAGAAGATTGCCATGACCCTGAAACTGAGCTGCAGCACGGGGGCCAAGACCATACAGTGGTTTAACAGGACAGGTTTCACTCAGAACAGGCCTCAGCATGGATGTTAGAGACCTTGAGGGGTGGGGGGTCAGCCTGTCAGTGCTCAGACCATACGCCGCACACTGCATAAGATTGGTCTGCATGGCTGTCGTCCTAGAAGGAAGCCTCTTCTAAAGCCAAGCAGACTAAGGACATGGATTACTGGAACCATGTCCTGTGGTCTGATGAGACCAAGATAAACTTATTTGGTTCAGATGGTGTCAAGCGTGTGTGGCGGCAACCAGGTGAGGAGTACAAAGACAAGTGTGTCTTGCCTACCATCAAGCACGGTGGTGGGAGTATCGTGGTCTGGGGCTGCATGAGTGCTGCCAGCACTGGGGAGCTACAGTTCATTGAGGGAACCATGAATGCCAACATGTACTGTGACATACTGAAGCAGAGCATGATCCCCTCCCTTTGGAGACTGGGCCGCAGGGCAGTATTCCAACATAACGACCCCAAACACACCTCCAAGATGACCACTGCCTTGCTAAAGAAGCTGAGGGTAAAGTGATGGACTGGGCAAGCAGGTCTCCAGATCTAAACCCTATTGAGCATCTGTAGGGCATCCTCAAATGGAAGGTGGAGGAGCGCATGGTCTCTAACATCCACCAGCTGTGTGATGTCATCATGGAGGAGTGGAAGAGGACCCCAGTGGCAACCTGTGAAGTTCTGGTGAACTCCATGCCCAAGAGGGTTAAGGCAGTGCTAGAAAATAATGGTGGCCACACAAAATATTGACACTTTGGGCCCAATTTGGATATTTTCACTTTTGTTGCCAGCGGTTCCAACATTAATGGCTGTGTTGAGTTATTTTGAGGGGACAGTGAATTTACACTGTTATACAAGCTGTACACTCACTACTTTACATTTTAGCAAAGTGTCATTTCTTCAGTGTTGTCACATGAAAAGATATAATAAAATATTTACAAAAATGTGAGGGGTGTACTCACTTCTGTGATATACTGTAGGGACCTTAGAGTGTACGCTCCTTGAGGGTTAGGGACTCATGTGAATGTACAATATATATGTAAAGCGCTGCGTAAATTAACAGTGCTATACAAGTACCTGAAATAAATAAAGAATTTTTAAATTTTAACATGAGTAGAAAGCTTTGCTGTGAAAAACATAATTCTGTACATCAACTGATTGTTGTCCTTGATCAGAATTGATAAAACAATCGAGTGATTTCCAAGAAAGTACTTGATTCTACCAAGCAATCTGATCATTTTTGTCTTTCATTGGATTCTGAAAAAAGTAATGATCCTCTTGAGGGATTGATAAATACATCAAATGATAGGATCAATGCCTATGTGGCCAGCATGCAGCAGGGCAGTGATAGCATCAGTGATGCAATCGCACTTATTACCTACTTGTCCTTTGACGTCCGTACAAGCTTTTAAAGTATCCTAACAAAAATTTCCAAATTTTGCCCATTGCCACAAGTGACTGTCTACAGTCAGAGTATACGAAGTCATGATCACAAGGACACAACAATCCTTTTGTTTGTATTTCTAAACTTTTCCAACTGAAACAGAGGAACCTTCAAGAGCCTAAACAAGCAAAAGGGAACATTATAAATACCGTTTACAAATTAAATTTTTTTTTTTTCTTTGCTGTCCAGACTTTCAATATTGCATTTACCATGAAGGTACAAAAAAGTTAAGTTTTAAAGAACATCAGATAAAATTGACTTTTCTGTAGGGTGTAGTAGAGCAGGGCCTGGCACTTTGCAAAATCTTTTCTCCTTTATTGACTCACATGACCAGTTATGAGCTTGGCTTTTTAACCAAGCTTCTGTAGCCACCAGCCTAAATAATCTGTGATGTCCTCTTGGGAATTCATTCTGGGGGGAAGAAATTCTGCAGTATGCACGCTCTGGTGGATTCCCCATAAAATTATAGGGAGAACTTAGACATTTGTGATAACAGCAACTTGGTCAAAAAGCTGAATTCCTTGCTTATGTGATAGCGCACCCGCTGTGGGAACAGAGGAAGCTCCAAACAGAAGTCTCAAAATACTTTCATGATACCTTGGACATCAGAAATAATGATATTTTTTGTAGCAAATCTATTCATGATAATGTGCCGGTTTATAATAAGGATCTGTTCTTCATTTAATACGCCAACATTTTCTGAAAACCAAACCCTCCCCATTGATGTGTCAGCAAATCCTTTTACAAATGAGATTAACATTCTTTCATCCCAATACGGTAATTAAACTTTTTCTCTGTGACCCATTAAGCATCCGTTATCTTTGTAATTAGCATACTGAGGATTTTTGGGGAAGAATAAGTAATGGAAGAGGTTTCAGCATGTGTCCTATGGAAAGTCACATCGCTCCATAATATGGAATGTAATCTGCTTACTCGAGATATCGTCTGCTGTCACCAATTTACAAATCGCCAGCTGCAGAGGACCACAAGTCCCAGCTTAACCTGTTTGCATGGCAGTTGGGGATTTGTTGGAGCTCCACAGCTAGATGCTCCTTAAATTGTTAAACATACTGTAGGTTTAAAGGGACAAGCATGTCAAAGAGGACGGTAGAGACACACTATATTTCTAGTGCAAAAAAATATGTATTTGCAATGTGCTTAAAGTGATAAAGCTTGGGGAAATGTGAACGTATTGCATAAATGTACTAATTATGTTTTTTGAAGCTTTGTCTTGACATATGGTTTAGGTATGTATGCCGGACTTAGCAATATACAGTATCTATGGAACATACACCTTCTGCTTATCAAATTGAGCTTGCATAATTGACAGATTGTGGCTGGTAATAGGCTGACTATGCATGGGCACATATTTTCTGAGGCATATTTACATGAAAAAGTGAAGAATTAGAAATTTTTTGGTTTAAAAAAAAATCCCTGTACAATTGAGGTCTGGTAAAACAGTTCAATGAAAATTGGGGCCATTGCCAGCCTTTATCAAGCTGTCTGAACAGAAGACTGTCTACAGACAGAAAGATCAGAAGATTTGACAATGAAAAAGTTCTTTCATAGATTTGTTTTGATTTCAGTCCAACATTCCTGATCCAATCCTATTTAAGTAAAAAAACTGAATCTAGAGTTGTCAATTTTAAAATCGGCATTAAAGAAAATATAAAGCCTTTGCAATGTATTTTAATAAAGTAAAATTGGATAGCTTGGTGTAAATTCATGGGTGCTAACAAAAAAAAAAAATAATGTATAAATTGTATTTATATGTCTGTGTAGAAGTCAAATTTGTTAAACAGTCAGGTTTTGCTTCCTTCTTTGTAGTGCTGCACAATGTGCTTTACTTCTTCTCACATTGTAGTTTTCTAACTCACTGAAATCAGCACATGCTACGGAAACATTAAGAGTTCCCTCTAGGAGCTAATCTACCTAGCTTAACAGTTAACTGTACCAGCTAGAATTTAGTACATTAATGTAATATCTGTACTACTTTACCTGTTTATATGTTCTTTTTAAACAAGTAACCTACTTATGTTTTACCTTGTACAGAGCCACAGGAGTATGGTGATGCATTACATAAAAATAATAAAATAGTATAGTTGTATTTTACAACCCCAATTCGAAAGTTGGAACACTGTGAAAAATCTACATAAAAAACAGAATGCAATAATTTTCCAAATTTCATAAACCCATATTTTAATCACAATAGAAAACAGAAAACATATCAAATGTTTACACTGAGAAAATATATCATTTTAAGAAAAAATAAGGTAATTATGAAGTTGATGATTAAAAAAGTTTGGACAAGGCCAAACAACAAACTGGGAACTAAGGGGACCAGTTTCTGGAGTTTTGGGAGAGGAATGTTGTCCCATTCTTGCCTAATATTGGATTCAGATACAAGCATAGCAACAGCCAGGAGCTCAGAGAACTAAGACATTGCTCAGGCAAAGTGGTCTAGACTGAGCATGTCTTATATAGACAAGCAAACTAGGAGGCGGGCCAGGAAGTGATGGAAGGGAAAACCCAGAGAACAGACGACGCCCATAGGTGAGCATAGACAAACCACACATGTGAAAGGAATCAGGAGCAGCACTGCAGCAAGGAGGTAAGAATACACAAACAAGAAACTGCAGGCTAACTTGTGACAGTTTTTAACACTGTGCCATCTGAGATCACGGGCATCCAGTATTGCATTTTGGCCATGTCCCTTGCGCACAAAGATTTCTCCAGATTCTCATACTCTTGACGATATTACAGTATGTACTGTAGATGATGATATAGTTAGTCTTTACAATTTTATGTTGAAGAACATTATTCTGAAACTGTTCAACAATTTGTAGACCAAGCTTTGACAGATTAGTGAACCTCTGCCCATCTTTATTTATGAGACACTGACTTTCTAAAATGCTCTTTTTATACCCAATTATGGGTAAGACCTGTTGCTAATGAACCTAATTAGTTGCAAAATGTTCTTTCAGCTCTTCCTTGTTAATACCACTTACTTTGCCAGCTTTTTGTTGCCCTCTCCCAACTTTTTTGAGACATGTTGCTGACATCAAAATACGTTTTTTGTTTTTTTTTTGTTTTTTAAACAGCACATTTTCTCAGTTTAAACATTTGATATATTCTCTATTGTGAATAAAATATGGGTTTGAGATTTTCAAATCATTGCATTCTGTTTTTATGTAGATTTTACACAGTGTACCAACTTTTTTGGAAATGGGGTTGTAGAAGTGCTAGTCCTTCAACATTCAGACTATGCAGAGGTCTTGATGGAACTTTCCTGGGACACATGGCATTTTCATGGAGATGAGTAATGCTGCCCTTGTTATTTGCATGGCAATTAATGCAAATTACCAGGTAATTAGTAACCAGGACAGGAGGAAGGGTAGCAGTGTTAAGGCTTTATCCTCACTGACAATCAAAATCACCCATTTACACTAGACACTCTGCTGTACATTTCTAAAATCCTTTAATATTGGATGTACAAAGGAATGATAATCGCCAAAAGTTTGCATAACATCAACAGCACACTACATTTTTTCATTTAATCTTGTAAACACTAGTCTAAGGAGCATTACATTCAGCAGAAATTTACTAAGCCTAGTAGACACAATGAGGTTGCTATTTGCTTGCTGAAACCTGGTAGAAACAAGGAAGTTAAATAAGTACAGCCAGAAGATCTGTATTTAAAACCCCTAAATAGCTGCTGACTGATATTTAGCAGGGACATCATTAAGGCTACTTAGTGCTTTTCATTTGATGCTGAATGGGATGGTTTTCAGGCATGTTTGTCTTAAAGAAAAAAAGCCCATGTGTTTTCACCTTAAAGTGGAGCTAAACCCACTGATATAATGGTTTTCCAAAAATTCAAGGCATGTCGTGAATAACGCACATTTTCTTGCGGTCTCAATGCAACTGTCAAGCCATCAAAACGGCTGGTTTCGAAATTAATCAAATGTGAAGCACCATGGCAACTTCAGTTCAAACAGAAGCTAAGATGGCAGTTTCCTTGGCTATAAAGGATAGGGGGTTTAGTTCCGCTTTAAAGCCATCAGCCTGTTTTTACCCATACTATGCAAGCATCTTACTCCAATCCTTCAAGGGTATATGATGGCAGCACAAGTATTTGCAACTTGTGTACAATGTGGACAGTTGTAGTGACTATAAAAATTCTAGACCACTCATATAGTTAGATTTGATGGATTATTATGTACTAGCATGCCAGGACACCCATCTGTGCTTTCAAATGTTAATTAAAAAATATCCCACAAAGCTTAGTATATGGATTAACACATGCCAATCAACACTAAAGCACAGTAACCCATGGCAACTATATTTTATAGGATCACAAAAGACAGCTGTTGACTGGTTGATATAGTTTACAACAAACTCCATTAGGCATCCTCGGCAGAACATTGTAAAGGGAAAAAGGCTGTTTACCAAGTTGAAATATATTTGTTGTAAGCAAGTTGTTCCTCAAGACATATGTAGTGCTACGGGTGTCTACAATGCATATAAAAGTGTATGTTCACTGAAAAATAGAGAACTGATTCAGCCAACAAAAGAACACTGCATATACAGTATTTCCCACGAGACAATGTTTACTGCAGTTCTACAGACATATTCCTGTTCCACGCTTCACTGGTGAAGCACCATATCGGCGTACTTACCGCTATCTCCGTTACTAATATATCAGTTATACTTCCCAAAACCGTGACAAAGTCAAACACATTCCAAGCATCCCGCAAGTAGTTCTGCACAAAACACAGAAGATTTTTTTTTAGAAGGAAAGTAAATGTTTTTGGTAAATTACATCTCACAAATCTCAAATCAAAGATGGCAGCAAACCAGCAATTCTCTGCCTAATCCAAACCTGCTCTGCTTTACAGATTAATTTACAGTACTATGCAAAAGTCTTAGGCAGGTGTGAATGTGCTGTAAAATTGAGAATACTTTCAGATATAGAAGTGTTTCATAGCTCATTTTTATCAATTAAAATGGAAAATAAATACACAGAAGAGAGATCCATAGCAATATTTGGTGTGATAACCCTTTTGCCTTCAAAACAGCATCAATTATTCTAAGTACACATGCATGCAGCTTTTGAAATAACTCAGGAGGCAGGTTGTCCAAACATCTCGGAGAACTAACCACAGATCTTCAGTGGATGTAGGCTGCATCAAATCCTTCTGTCTCTTCATATAATCCCAGACATGATTTTGGGATCAGGGCTTTCTGGGAGTCAAACCATCACTTCCAGGAATCCTTGTTCTTCTTTACGCTGAAAATACAGTAAATCTTAACGACATTGGCTGTATGTTTGGAGTCGTTCTGCTGCAGAATAAAATTGGGGCCAATCGCATGCCTCCCTGATGGTATGGCAAGAAGTATCTGCGTGTATTTCTCAACAATGAGGACACCATTGATTGAGACCAATTCTCCAAATCCATTTACAGAAATTCAACCCCAAACTTGCAAGGAACATCCACTTCCACCAACCTCCACCTCCACCACTGTTGCTTGCAGACACTCATTTTTTTACCGCTTCCCAGTCCTTCACGAACAAACTGACTTTTGCTACGGCCAAATATTTCAGTCTAGAACACCTATGCCATTTTTCTGCATCCCAGTTCCTATGTTTTCATGCATAGGACATGGAAACAAGGCTAAGTGACTCAACTACATCTGAAAACATAAGAACTGGGGTGCAGAAAAATGGTAGCAGGTGCTCTGGACTGATGAGTCAAAATTTGAAATATTTGGCTGTAGCAAAAGGCAGTTTGTTTGCAAAGGGCTTGAAAGAGGTACAATGAGTGTCTGCTGGCAACAGTGAAGCATGGTGGAGGTTCCTTGCAAACTTGGGACTGCGTTTCTGCAAATGGAGTTGGAGATTTGGTCAGGATCAATGGTGTGCTCAATACTAAGAGATACAGGCAGATACTTATCCATCATGTCATACCATCAGGGAGGAGAGTGATTGGCCCCAAATTTATTCTACAGCAAGACAATGACCCCAAACAAGCAAATGTAATTAAGAATTATCTTCAATGTAAAGAAGAACAGGGAATCCTAGAAGTTTTGGTTTAGCTCCCACAGAGCCCTGATCTCAACATCATTGAGTCTGTCTGGGATTATACAAAGAGACAGAAGGATGTCAGGCAGCCTACATCCACAAAAGATCTGTGGTTATTTCTGCATGATGTTTGGAACAACCTACCTGCTAAGTTTCTTTAAAAACTGTGTGCAAGTGTACCAAGAAGAATTGATGCTGTTGTGAAGGCAAAGGGTGATCACACCAATTATTGATTTGATTTGTATTTCTCTTCAGTTCATTTACTTTCCATTTTATTTTTGTTTATTGATGACAAACTATTAACACTTTTATATCTGAAAGCATTCTTAATTTACAGCATTTGTCTAAACCTGCCTAAGCCTTTTGCATAGTATCACATGTGTCACAAACCAAGTGAAGCAGATAGAGCTGGACTCTACCCTGACTTTGGGTTTACCAGGGAGTGGAATCTAAAGCTGGGTACACACGGATCGAAATTCAGTTGGTTCACTAGAGACTAGACAAATTTCTATCTGTGCTTAGTCCTCCCTGTTAGACAGAAGCTAATATTTAGATCAGCTTCTGTTGAATAGGACTGATGGAAAACCTTCCTCAATCAGTGGTTTGCAGCCAGTCAGCTGCAGCTCTGATCAGCGAGTCAAAATACGTCTGAGAAGGGGGAGGAGATTCCTGCATTCACATCGCTTGTGTGGATGCAGGAATCTTATCTTTTGTTTCCATTCAGCCCAATGGCTCAATAAAAAAAAAAATATCTGTGTGTACCCAGAATTAGGGATATTGATAAGGGAACCCTCACAGGGATTTGGACTCTTCTCAGGACTGGAAGGTTCAGTTTCAAAGGTAAGCCTGTCAATATAGTACTAGTATGCTGTGCACACTGGCACATTAAGCCATAAACATGCAGCAGGCCCAATTAGAAAAAGAAAATGTAGACTTTACTACCACTGTAAAATATAGGAAAATATCAGATGTATGTTTCATACCAGAACACCAAAGGCAATAATTTTCAGGATACATTCCAGTGAGAACATTGATGTGAAGAGAATATTGAGGCACCGCAGCATTTCTTCATAAGTAGTTGGTGCTCCATAGAACTGAAAAAGCAAGAGTGAGTCAGCAAATTGAAGATGGAAGTGTGTCCAATTCTCATCACACAATGAAGAAAGATATGCTGTGATAGACTAATCACCTGATTTTAATTTTGTGATTTTATTTGGCAGTGATTGCTAGTATAATTGCAGGAATGGTAATGTTTTATAAAGCCACTTTGTAGGAAACGAACATCTGCCTGTTTTTTATAGTGTGTTATACTAAAATGAACTGTAGACATAATGCATGCCAGTACTACAGCGTTCTCCTCCTCCTCACCCTTGACTGGCTGGACTCTGTTGTCAGCCATCTTTGAATGATAGATATCTAGTAATACTGAACTGTAGCTTCCCTGCTGCTAATAAAGTGTCATTGGAATACTACCTACTCCTCCTAACATACACTCACCGGCCACTTTATTAGGTACACCTTGCTAGTGCCAAAAAATATCCCCCACACCATTACACCACCACCAATCTGAACCGCTGATACAAGGCAGGATGCATCTATGCTTTCATGTTGTTTACACCAAATTCTGACCCTACCATCTGAATGTCACAGCAACCAGTCTGCCCATTCTGCTCTAACTTCTGACATCAACAAGGTATTTATGTCCACACAACTGCCACTCACTGGATATTTTCTCTTTTTCGGACTCTGTAAACCGTAGAGATGGTTGTGCATTAAAATCCAGTAGATCAGCAGTTTTTGAAATACTCAGACCGGCCCGTCTGGCACCAACAACCATGCCACAATCAAAGTCACTCAAATCCCCTTTTTTCCCAATTCTGATGCTCAGTTTGAACTTCAGCAAGTTGTCTTCACTACGTCTAGATGCCTAAATGCATTGAGTTGCTGCCAAGTGATTGGCAGTTTGTGTTACCAAGCAATTGAACAGGTGTACCTAATAAAGTGACCAGTGAGTGTATAAATGGTTGTCTGTTCCATCTGTCAGTGATAAACTACTAGTGATATTTAGCTGTGGCAGCTGCTACTCCTTACCTCTGCTCCTATTATATAGTGTCTTTGAATGCATGTAACCTGAGGATAAAGCAATCTCTGTTCCCTACACACAACTAGCTGCTTCCTTGTCAATCACCAGCATCTAGGCTGAAAGGTTTTTCCTAGGTTTTTCCTTCACATTCTTTCCCTGTGTTTTTGTTAGGCTTCATGTGCACAGGAGGTTTGACCCATCAGCGTCAAATACTAGTGTTTTCAGGCACCCAAGAGGAATGTGTAGCTTCCAGACCTGCTACTAGTAGCCTGGCAAAATCAATGACAGGCTGAAATTCTTGGTTAGGGCTGTTGCATTCAGAGCTTCTCCAGTACAGAATCCAGCCGCTTATTTCACCTTGTCATAGATTTTGGAAGGGTGGTGACAGCGGGTCTGGGTGCTGCACCTGGAATACTACCTACTCCTTCTAACATACACTCAACGGCCACTTTATTAGGTACACCTTGCTAGTGCCAAAAAATATCCCCCACACCATTACACCACCACCAATCTGAACCACTGATACAAGGCAGGATGGATCCATGCTTTCATATTTACACCAAATTCTGACCCTACCATCTGAATGTCACAGCAACCAGTCTGTCCATTCTGCTCTAACCTCTGACATCAACAAGGCATTTATGTCCACACAACTGCCACTCACTGGATATTTTCTCTTTTATGGACCAGTCTCTGTTAACCCTAGAGATGGCTGTGCATTAAAATCCAGTAGATCAGCAGTTTTTGAAATACTCAGATCGGCCCGTCTGGCACCAACAACCATGCCACGTTCAAAGTCACTCAAATCCCCTCCTGGGGGCCTGAAAAAGGTGGTGTTTGACACTAAACAGCGAAACCTTTGGTGTGCATGAGGCCTTGTACTGTAGTAGTGCTAGCAGGGACTGAACAAATTAAATTACGTGCACAGAAAGCTATGATTTTAGACACAGTTCCCACTATTAAAACTGTACCAATTTAGTACATTTGTTTAGCAAGGTTTCTAATAACAAAACATCTCTGATGTACATAAATCCACAAAATGGGTTGAACAGTCAGTTTATATCTCAAATACTAGCACAAGGAAAGAAAATAGGTTACTCTAGCCCCAAACACATGCAAGTTGAGGGGTACACACTGTAGCCATGAGGTGATATAAAGAACATACAAGAGCCTATCAGAACCAAATCTGTTAGGGATTATGTTTTGACATTAAGGGAGGATATAATGAAAAAAAAACTTTCACATATGTGCATAGGAAAGGTGGCATGCATTTTGTGTTTTATGTAAACTATTATAGCACACCTTACCTCAGTTTTGCCTTACCTTCATCATCAACACAATGGTGTTGAGCGCAATCATCACCATGATGAAATACTCAAATGGAGGAGACACCACAAACCGCCACATCTTATACTGAAATGATTGACGGTTCTGTGGCATGTATCGCGTTAGGGGCTTGGCACTGATGACAAAGTCTATGCAGGCCCTCTGCAAGGAGAATAACAGGAAAGTCATGGTGCTATTGTATACAGTATATAAAATGTTACCCCAAACCATTTCCCACCCTGGTAAAATTGAAAGGAAAATCTTAACAGGGCTTAACAGATCCCCCATTGCAGCACCCAAAACATTGATGGCTTTGGAGTTCCTGCCTAAATTTAGGGGGATCTGTAAGTATTCTGGTCTAGTTCTATGTCTCTCCCCTCTTCTTTTTTTTTTTTTAAATAGGATGGCATAGAGACATGGATGACGATGTCCACACTTCTTCCTAAAGGCGTAAGTGATTGGTATGCAGAGAAGCAGTACATAATATAACTGGCTCCATCTCATTCTCCCTACCTCGTTCTTCTCAAGACTGCACTCCGACATGACCTTGTCTCCCTGTTCCTGGAAAGTGATGATAATTAGAGCCACAAAGATGTTGACAAAGAAGAAAGGAAAGACTACAAAATAGACCACATAGAAGATTGACATTTCCATGCGAAATCCGGGAGTGGGGCCCTGGTCCTCACTGGTGGCATCCACTGAGTGTTTGAGGACGCTGAAAAGGAAAAATAACCCTTGATATTACAATGATTGTTCAGCTGTGATGCAAGTATGATACAGAAAGCTTCCTATACATACAAAAGAGCCTTTACATAAATAAGAAGGTTCAGGTCAAACTCTCTAAGTTTAATAACAAATAGTGTCAATGGGATAATCAACATGACAAAAAGTCTTATCCATAATTCTAAAAAGCAGCTGATCTGACTTCACTTTTGCTAGGATGTAAACTAACGTTTTTTTTTTTAAACTTTTGTTTTCTGGCCATATGTTTGTTGCATTTTACACAGTTAAATGTACATTTCTGAAATAACACACCCCAGAGACTTGACTTCCATGACTTTGGTGCAAAACCCAAATGACTGCCATTCCAACTTTCTATAAAGAGCACCACAGTGGTCAATAAGCACACTCTCTTTACAAGTTTGAAACAGTTGACAGCATCACTTCAAAAAACCATGATAGGTGGCATGTATATAGTACTTGAACAGGCATTTAATTACCGAATGGCATTTATCCAAGGCGTGTCTCTACCTCTGACTTGCTAAATGCTCTTTTTGGAGAAAAATAGGGTGTTTTGTGTTGATTGTGAGTATTACATGTCTGATAGAGTAGAAAGCACTTACTTGGGCCACCCTTCCCCAGTGGAAACCGTAAAGAGAGTCAGGAGAGCCCAGAGAACATTGTCGTAGTGGAACTCGTATTTTTTCCATTCCCTGGGCTGTGCCCTCACATCATCATTTTCATAATTAAGATATTCCCCCCTAGACAGAGCAGAAAGGTCATCAGTAGAGAGTTTTATGGTTTTTAAGTTGCAATCTTCCTCTTTCCGACACTAACCGGCAATCTTTCTCCAGGTCTTTTGACTCATCTGTACAGTAGAAGAACTTGCCCTTGAAAAGCTGAACAGCAATGACGGCAAAGATGAACATGAAGAGCATATAAACGATGAGGATGTTGAGTACATTCTTCAGTGAATTCACTACACAGTCGAACACCGCCTGGGAAACAGGAAACAGTGAACATAAAGGAAAGAACATGGGACCTCACCAACAACTCAACCAGCAGGCTTTTTAGAGCACAACTAGGGTAATGATTACACTAAAAGATATCTGTAATGTCTGCTTTCAGGTAAATTGCCATTCAACTAAAATCAATATTTTAGCTAGGGTTGGAGCCAGGGGGGCTGAGTGAGAACTTGCATACTTGCATACAAAAGAGCAACCTCATTGACATAAGTCCCAACTCTGTTCTTGTCCATCTGGAGGTTTTTGATGTTCTTGTCCACTGTTGTGTTTTTCCTTGCCCCCTTTTACATTCTCTCTGATATAAAATAAATAAAAATGCAGTAGGGATAGCAGAATCCCTAATAATGCCTTAGTAGGTGTGGAGACACAAGATCTCCGAGTTCTCACCAAAACAGTCCCTGGGAGACAGAAGAAACTGTCAGGTGGTTTAACTCTCCAGCAGCCAACCTTGAAAAATCACCTTTGGATAAGTTGTCCTTTTAAAATAGTTAGTGCAGAACTTCTATTGTCACCTCATGTCCAAATGTTGTTTGCATTTGCAATCCTAAGTGTATTCTGGAGCAAATATTTCTGAGTAGCTTCAGTCTTTGGTGACGTTACACCCAGGTATCAGAATGAGGATACTGTCATCATATGACCAGCAGACCAGAAAGAATTCAGGAATACAATGCCGAGCCAAATCATAGCCTGGCTGCAGCCAGGTTCTCTACACATAAAATTAAACCCAGGTAACAGGTTTGTATAAAATGGAACAACAGAGAGCACCAAACTAAGTGCAGTGGTATGAGCACAGTTTTTATTAAAAAACAACTGGCAACTCACTTTTTAGCTGTAAGAACAAAGCATGTCTCCATGATATAAAACACTGCTCTCCATGAGTCTGCAAAGTGGATGGTCAGGATGCTGCTGTGACCACCAGCAGAATCAGATAAACCAGGTGATGCCAAGAACCGGGCTGGAACACATAGGGGCACTGGACTGGAAGTGATGTCACCGACAGCGGACCCATGGAGAACAGTGTTTTATATCATGGAGACAGACTTTTTCCAATTGTCTTTTAATAAAAACTGTGCTCATACCACTGCGCTTAGTCTGGTGCTCTCTCCTGTTCCTTGTCATTTATCTCAGAGGTAACTATACTCTTATGAAGGAGCAGCTGCTGGTGTTGTGTGGAGCAGGATACAGCCTTTATTGACTTTCTGGGGTTAATAAGGAATCTACAAATTCATTATTTTTTGACTGTAAACTTATTTGTCCCATTTGCTTATTAACAGTTTTATATATTTTGCTTACTGACACAAATGGGGCAAATAAGTTTACAGTCAAAAAGTAATTTTTCATGCAAGGAGCGCTTCCTTGAACAATCTAAATCTGTGACTCCACACCCTTACTGAACTCTATCCATAATCCACAGATAGGATTATATGTTTAGAGATATAGGTCTGGGGTTATTCAGAAGAGTGCGTCTGGCAAGACGCTGCATCTCATGGAGAGAACATCTGAAAACAGATAACGTTACGAAATACAAGGAACACCAATTTGTTTTCCAGGAAAACGTTCGCAATTGTTTCTCAGATGCAATTAGCAGGTCACCAATGTATTTTAAATTGATTTTACATTCCCAGGGAATACGAAAAAGCATCCTTTAGTTCAGCTATATATTTATAAAGAAGTCATTCCATGTATTTGAAAAGACTGCTAATAATAATGACTGAGATCTATTTTTGTAGTTATGCACAGTCCCACAGCACTGCACTGCACAGTGCTGCCAATCAAACATGTTTCAGGCACTGTGGGCTGGAAGAGGGAGGATTTTCAGCAGGCTATGGGAAGGAAGCAAGAGAAGGACCTCAGCAGTATCGTGATGCTGAAGAATAGGTAAAGAGCTGTGCCAGGGATGCTTGAATGATAGAACTGGTGAAATTATTACTATGCTGATAGATAAAATAGTCAATACAGATGTATTTCAGCTGGGTTTTTAGCTGTTTGGCTGCAGACAGGCTGTAAATGCATCCAATAAGTCAGAAAACAAGGCAGTAAATGAAACCATAGAAGACAGATAAGAAGACAAACCTTGAGCTTGGGCAGCCGCTTAATGGTTTTCAGAGGCCGCAGAACCCTGAGGACCCGCAGGGATTTGATGGTGTTTAGATCTTTCCCTTTGTTCCCTCTACAGAGGACACACAAAGAGATAGCGTCAGTCAAATATTACAAGATGGCACCCAGCGTGAGCGTCTTCACCCGGAGGATCAGATTCATGCTTTACCTCTCACAATGCTCTTCCCAGAATCTGGGTCACTCTTATCAGGGCTGCGCTTTCATTTTTTTTTTAGACATCTCTTTTTATAACACAGAGAAATACCTTATAATATCACTCATGGAAAGGAAAACTGACCTGATTTATCTTAAAGGAAACCTTTACTGAGAGTAATATGGAGGCTTCCATAGCTGCCCCTCTAAATATGTGTACTGAGTGGCTGCCATGCGTATCACTTGAATTCAGGATTCTTAGGAACTGACCCAGAGCAAGTATGTGACCATTAAAGTCAGAGTACAGTTAAGAATCTTGAGATGTGTGCTTGTTTGGGTGTGTCACTGGATGTTGAATCCTTTGGATTAGCATGACAGTCATACAACTAGCATTTTCAAAAAGAGACCAGCAATGCCACCCATTAATACAATGATCTGCTGTAAGCATAACCTTGAACTGAAAGCAACATTTTTTTTCCATTTTGGATAGAATAAAGAAGAGTTGTAACTCCTGTCAAGCTTTTCTAGCCATTGGGGAAATTTCCCCTTGCTTCCTGTCCTGTAGCAACAACAGGAAGTGAGAGGAAATCACTGAAAAATGAGAGAAATCCCTGGTAGTCACCAGAACTAGCGTCCTCATTGAAAGATTTCCCTCCAATCCTGTCCTGGTAACAACTCAAAATGAGGGATTTTCTTTCACTAATAATATTCTCAAGCAAAAATAGAGACTTTGCATATTCCTAATGGGAAGATTTAATCCAGATGGGTGTTCTAATCCTCCTTCATTCTATTAAAAAAAGGTTTTGTCTTTGGTTATACTTTGACTATCTGCATGTGGCTTCAAGCATATGATTTAAATTATTGATCAGATTTGAGACTACCTTCATACTCTGGTTGTTCCATTTAATTTGAAAAAAAAAATAGAAAAAGGTAGCTTTATATATTTTTGCAATTTTGTATCAATTTTATATGGACTTCTGACCATATAAGATTAAAAGAAGTGCTACTTTGGGGACTACATTGGAATGAATTTCCTTTGCACTCACTCCTATGGTCACAATGCAACAGAGAACTGTTCTGAGCCTCTGAGTGATTATCCAGCCTGATTTGTGTTTCTATTTATTTACACTATTTGGACTCTTTTGGGTTTGTCTAGTATACTGTATGCTCTTTAATTTTTGAGCTCCTGCAGTGTCACTAATGAGGTACCACAAATATTTTAGGGAAAATAGAATAATAGAACAAAGTGTCAGAGGAGGGGACAAACTTTGGACAAGGAATTCTCTGTGTTATGTCAGGATGGTTTAAAAGGATATGCAGATACACCTGATAACAGAGAATTGTTGCTGTAAGACATTAACCAGAGCTCCATTAACATTACCATTCCTTAGGAACGGGGAGGGGCCACAGCATCCAGTGGGGCCTCCCAGATGCAGAGCATGCTTCATCCATCATGCACCTTGGTTAGTCATGCAGACCCGATTGGGTTTCATACCTGTGCTGTGCTGGCTTTCAGCTACAGAGCCCTAGCCTCATGTGGATTATTTAACACCTTTTCCATTGGTGGAGATCATACTTCACAGCCAAAGTGCATTTAAAGGGATTCCAAAGTCAGGAAAAAAAACATACCAGTAAACATAATATTCCGCTTTTTGTTATTTCCATCTATTGACCATCAGTGGGTTAATTTCCAATTGTAAATGATGGAGGGTTTTCTACTGGATGGACTTGGAACTGTGCATAATGGCTACCATGTTGTCTGGTATGGGCTTTGCCTATTTCTAGACAACTAAACCTGTTCAATATTTTACACCTCTTAAAGTTCACTTTACTACTCTTGGCCAGGCAAAATGTAATATCTAGAACGATTGAAAATTGGGTTTAAGGCCAGGCCAGTGTTGGAGCACCTGCGGGAACTGGCCTAGCAAAACAAGTTTTTACAAACCTTTACATTCCACAATGCTCATTTCCAGAGTAAACAGGTACATCTATACATGAGTACCCTGGAGCCCCCAATTCTAGGGCAGTCCAAAAAAAAAGACTCAACCAAGCCTAAAAAAGTTGTGATCTTGCCTGCCTCCTCCACCTTACCATAGGTAAAAGAAGCAAGTCATCAGACATGAATCAGCCAATAGCAAGGTTAGACATGTAAAATTTCCAGAAATTTTGAATTCCTGGAAAAAAAGTTTTTTTTTTCCTGTGTTTTTTTGGGGGAATTTTTGGCAAAATTGTAAAAAAAATTCAGTGTGGAGTAGTTTTACAAACTGAAAATTGCTTTGTTACACTAGGAATAAAATGCAGTGTATATAAAACTATTATGCTTGAAAAATAAGTACATCTTATTCAGTCAATAAACGAAACTTGCTTTTTAAAATGTTTTTTTTTTTATTATAAATCTTTTTAAAATGTTGTTTTTTATTATAAATGGGATAACAAGGACTGTATTTCAACTATACATGAGAACAGTTAACCTCTCCCCCCACCTTTTCCCTTGTAATAATTTTATAGCTTTCTGCATATTTCAGTTATCGACAATGCTAATCCAGAATCATATGTATTGCTCTTGGAAGAGTCTGATTAATGTTCATCGGATTTTTAGGTGTCATTTTATCTATAAATGAAGGTATTGTGTATTTTTGGGTGGCAGTGGTTTGCAACACTTCCTTATTTGCACTGTGGAAATGTTTCCAAACAATGTTGGTTTCACCATTTTACTAAGACAGGGAAAGAAAAACCTGTTTACTGAGAACCTATAGCTAACCATTATGCTATGATGGTGGAGAACACTAACAGGAATCAAGTAAATGTTAAAAAAGAGAAACTAATTTTGTCAGATTTACTCTCTAACCTGTCAATTAAGGCTTGAGAGGACAGAAACTATCATCAATTGTATCTTAACAATCACCCAACTGTAGGAGATACAAGATGGAGCCCACAAACTAAACTGAACCCTTTTCAACTGCAGTGCCCCTAATGGCAGAAATGCGTATTTCTCTTGTTTGAGAACTGTGTTGAAAAGTACAATTTTACTTTCCTGTATTCCAGGACTTGCTTGTCTTCAGCTGAGAAAACGTGAAATAATTTAAGACTTTGCGTATAGTCTCAAATCTTTTATTAAGTTTTTCATGTTATATACCATGTCATAGATATATTATTTATCTTTGTAAAAGAACATATTCCACACTTCCTTTTTTTTCAATTATTTCTATACAAAAAGCAAAAAATGGCTTTGGAAAAAAAATGGGGCACTCAGAACCACACCACTAGTATTGAAAAGTTTCTGTTGCTAACATTCCCAGTGGTCACATACACTCATTCACTAGCCACTTTATTAGGTACACCTGTTCAATTGCTTGGTAACACAAATTACTAATCGGTCAATCATATGGCAGCAACTCAATGTATTTAGGCATCTAGCGTGGCAAAGACAACTTGCCGAAGTTCAAATCAAGCATCACAATGGGGAAGAAGGGGATTTAAGTGACATTGAATGTAGCATGTTTGTTGATACCAGACGGGCTGGTCTGAGTATTTCAAACACTGTTGATCTACTGGGATTTTCATGCACAACCATCCCTAGGGTTTACAGAGAATGTTTAGAAAAAGAGAAAATATCCATTGAGCGGCAGTTGTCTGGACGAAAATGCCTTGTTAATGTCAGAGGAGAATGGACAGATTGGTTTGAGATGATGGGCAACAGTAACTCAAATAACATCTCGTTAAAACCAAGGTGTGCAGAATACCACCTTGTTGAATCTATGCCAGGAAAAAATTAAGGCAGTTCTGAAGGCAAAAAGGGGTCCAACTGGGTACTAACAAGGTGTACCTAATAAAGTGGCCAGTGAGTGTAAAGTGGGAAATTCATGAAGGACTCCAGTCAAAACTCAAATATGTAGAGCTGTTTGCTTTTTGTTTCTTAGATACACCATTTGGCAGTGAAATTAACCGCTTCCCAACTGACCTATAGCAGAACTACTACTAGAGGGCGGCAGGGCTGCGCAAAATCACGTGTGTGTATGTATGTATGTGTATGTATGTATGTGTGTGTATATGTATGTGTGTGTATATATATATATATATATATATATATATATATATATATATATATATATATATATGTATGTATATGTGTGATTTTGTATTCCCGGTGATCGTCGAATATCACTGATGAGGGAGAGGTCTTTATTTAAACAATACAGATCTTTCCACTGTCAACTCCAGCACGCTGCTTTACAAAACAGCATCTCTCCCTAGTAAAGCACAGCACACAGTAAAGCACAGCACACAGTAAAACACACACAGCACACAGTTAATCCTTTGATCGCCCCAGATGTTAACCTCTTCCTGCTCAGTGTCATTAGTACAGTGTCAGTGCTTTTTATTAGCACTGATCACTGTATTAATTTCACTGGGGATGTCAGTGGCAGTTATTCAGTCCCCCCCCCCAGTGTCAGAACGCCCATCACAAAAATGCAGAGGCGATCAAATACCAAAGGAAAGCTCCATTTTTGGGGAAAAAAGGACATACATTTAATTTGGGTGCAACATTGCTTGACTGCGCAATCACTGAAGTAACGCAGCAAAAAAATGGCCTGGCCAGGAAGTGGGGTAAAGTGGTGGGCAAGTTGTTAAAAAAAAAAAAAAAAAAAAAAGTTTAATTTTGTGAATCTGAAATCTATGGTGTCACAGCCCTGCCCTTTGTCAAGCTATAGGCTGTATGTATGTATAGCCTTTAAATGTCCTGGAATTTTTTTTGCTCTATAGCCTGATATCCCCAATTTGCCTGTGCCTTGTTTATCCTTGAACATGGAGAGGACCCCCTACATGTTGTTTAATTTAGTTTTATGATGCTGTGTAATAACATTTTTATCCCTCATCCCTCGTTTTTGCAGCCACTTTTAGGGGTGTCAGGCGTTTTTGTTTTTTTGTTACTGCTCCTAAGTGGCCCTCTATGCTATCCTATGTGTCCGTGCACATAGACATTTAGAATCTTTTACCAGCAGAAAAAAAAAACCTAGGGCCAGCGTGTCCAAGAGCAACAGCGTTTTTGCAGAAAAAACGTTTGACAAGGCTAAGCGCATCTAAATGCTAGTCACATTTAGGGCTTGAGCAAGTCATTTCAATGGCCAGAATAAATTATCATTCTGGCCAATTAAATGAATTAACGCGCAAGCACTTGACGCTTGTAAATGTGCCTAAAGGCTAGGAAAAGCGTTAGATACGTTTACAAGCGTCAGGTGTTTTTTCTGCCAAAAAATGCTGCTGCCAACTTCTAGGACAGTTTTTTTTTTTTGGTTTTTTTTTTTTTTTTTTTTTTTTTTTACAGTTGTGACCAAAATTATTCAACCCCCACTGAAATTGAGTGTTTTGGCCAGTTTGACATTGCTTTTGATCATTCAGTCATCTTGCTTACATTTACATTAAAGAGGCACTTGTAGGTCAGACAAATATAACATAACAGTTATAATGAAATAACCACAAATGTCTTTTCTGTGCTCACAGCATTATCAGTTTTATTCAACCCCCAAGTGACATTCAATCTTAGTACTTAGTACAGCATCCTTTTACAGTTATAACAGCTTTTAAACGTGAAGCATAGCTTGACACAAGTGTCTTGCAGCGATCTACGGGTATCTTCGCCCATTCTTCATGGGCAAAGGCCTCCAGTTCAGTCACATTCTTAGGCTTGCGCACTGCAACTGCTTTCTTTAAGTCCCACCAGAGGTTCTCAATCGGATTTAAGTCTGGTGACTGCGATGGCCACTCCAAAATGTTCCAGCCTTTCCTCTGCAACCATGCTCTAGTGGACTTGGAGGTATGCTTGGGATCATTGTCCTGTTGAAAGGTCCAACGTCTCCCAAGCCTCAGGTGTGTGACGGACTGCATCACGTTTCCATCCAATATCTCCTGGTACTGAAGAGAATTCATGGTACCTTGCACACGCTGAAGCTTCCCTGTACCTGCAGAAGCAAAACAGCCCCAAAGCATGATTGACCCTCCACCATGCTTCACAGTAGGCAAGGTGTTCTTTTCATCATAGGCCTTGTTCTTCCTCCTCCAAACATAGCGTTGATCCATGGGCCCAAACAGTTCTAATTTTGTTTCATCAGTCCACAGAACACTATCCCACAACTTTTGTGGTTTGTCCACATGGCTTTTGGCATACTGCAGTCGACTCTTCTTATTCTTTGGAGACAGCAAGGGGGTACGCCTGGGAGTTCTGGCACGGAGGCCTTCATTACGCAGTGTGCGTCTTATTGTCTGGGCTGAAACTTCTGTACCCACATCTGACAAATCTTTTCTCAGTTCCTCAGCAGTCACACGGGGACTTCTCTCCACTCTACGCTTCAGGTAGCGCACAGCAGTCGAAGTCAGCATCTTCTTTCTGCCACGACCAGGTAGCGTTTCAACAGTGCCCTTTGCCTTGAATTTGCGAATGATGCTTCCTAAGGTGTCTCTTGGTATGTTTAACATCTTTGCAATCTTCTTATAGCCATTGCCCTTCCTGTGAAGAGAAATCACCTCTTCTCTTGTCTTCCTGGACCATTCTCTTGCCTTCACCATGTTTGTAACCACACCAGTAAATGTCTAGAAGGAGCTGAGTATCACAGTCATTTTAAAGCTGCCTAATTGGTGCTTATTATGCTTGATTGCTGCTCGGTGACATCCACAGGTGTTTTCAATACCTGATGGAAAGCACCTGTATGAACCTCTGTTCTTCAGAGTGGTAGTCTTTAAGGGGTTGAATAATTGTGGCAATGAAGAAACCACATAAGAACCATTTACTACTGTATTACATAAACAATTGATGTCATTTTAGTTGCATTTGGGTAGTTACAACGTCCTTGTAGGATTTGATTCTGAATACAATTCCAAATGTACACTATAGTCCCTAAACCCCTTTACAGCATTGGGGGTTGAATAATTTTGGTCACAACTGTACATCTTTTGTGCATGAGGCCTAAAAGATACTTTTGCAGCTCATAGAAAAAGGTAGTGATATAATATATTCTGTATGATTTTACTGATTATTTTCTCCCGACTAGAAGCCTTCTTTAAATGTAAGTACCCCCTTTTCTGAATTAAATTTACTGTTTGTCATCTACTCAGGGATGAGTAGCTGGCTACAGTGCTAGTTTGCATAGACGGGGGACAAATACTGGAGAATGCTCAGATGAGTATGAAAGGCTCTGTGCTCACCAGATTTACATTTACAAGATATAAACAGTCTAACCAGCACAGCACGGGTAAACTAAGAAGATCAGAATGACAAAGGTGCAGAATGAGAAATCATTAGATGTGATCCAAGGTTTATCTTGGGTTGCAGGCTTAGGCAATATGTGACACACAAGGCTGTAATATTACCCCAAGTAAAATGTCCCACAGGTTGCCCAAGCCTGCTGTAAGGTGTACAAAATCTCTTGGCCATCTTACAGTAATCTTCGTTAGTTGGGGTCAATGCATGGGGTGGAAATTATATGATGTGAACATGCGCTGAAGTAAGCTGTAATATCTAACAGCCTCCAAATCAGCCTTCAAAATTGCCCCCTAGGAGTGCCTTGTCTAATAACGCCTCCAGGGTTTATTTAAACCTTCATTTGCAGTTCATTCAATGACATTAAATGAGATGGTTGTGGCTAATTCTACATTGCAGTACAGAATGACAATAAGGAAGGGTTGGTGTTACAATGGTTCTAAAATTATAGGGCACAGAAACAAAAATTGGGGGACACATACAGGATCTTCCTGTATGTGCAGAAATTATATTACATTTACCCAACAAAACTCCTAGAGACAGAAAAAGAGAATCCGGCCATGGAGAGACAAAGAGAAAGCGTAAAATCAGTAGACAAGCACACTACATAAAGCCACAAAGCAACAAAGTCAACAATGCCTTTAACAAAGTCAACATCAGCACACAATTTCTGTCTCCCCCTCATTCGCCCCTTCCTAGCTAGCTATAATCATTACTAAGAAGCCTCCAAATGTAATCTTTAAAAAAAAAAAATAAAATTATATATTGACTACAAATTTTCTGAGGCAATTGAATTAACTGTCCTACAGAGGGCAGTATGTACTGGAACAACAAATGCTTCTTAGCCAAATATACTTACAATAGTCAAGTGCATTGTACATCAGCATTTTCTGCATAAACTTTCATATGTTTTATACGCATTTCTTAATTATCAAACTGTATTTGATAACCTATGTTTGAATGCATCACCTCTACAACAAATTGTATTTAGGTGGAATTCATTAGGTTATAGCATATATTCTTTTTGTTCTCCTATGTTACATGCGGTTGTCAGGATGGATGTTTCTTCTATAGTGGACTCATAATTTAGCAGTGTTCTCGAGCATCTTCCTGTTATCTATAAAAATTGGCTCTAGTGGGTTACTACTAGGTCTATGGTGGATTACTAGGTCTAGAATGATGAAGGAACCAATGTTATTATGCCAAACTTAGTGGTAGTAGTAGTCTAAGTCTCTAGTGGAAGAATACAAGATAGTCTAGATGTACTGGTAAGCTTCTGGGTGGTCCTGCTAGGTGTACTGGTGTGATTCAATGCAATTCTGTCATCAATAGTAATTTGATTTAGGGAGACCTATTTAGCTAAAGTTATGGTGGATACTTTAATGACTACTGGGTGATGCTGGGTTTCAGGGAGGTTCTGCAGTGATATCCAGAGAAGTCCTTCTTGATCTAGCTATAGAATCTACTGATGTTCTGCTAGTTCAGATTTTAAGGCAATCCTGCTAGTTCCAGCAGAAAGACTAAGACTAGCTTTTACTATATCCAGCAGTAGACCCCTAGGTGTGGTAGGATCCCAGATGGGTTAGAGTAGGTTGTTCTGTTCATCTTAACAGTTTGTAGAATTGAGAAGATAAAAAAAAAAAAGAGGGCAAAAGATCCTGCAATAACTGTATACAGTATTTCCCAAAACTTTTTTCAGTCCCATCAACAATGATTATCTGCACAGATAATCCTGTGTTAGCAAGGTGATTTAGTGACCAGTGCGGTGGATATCCACAAAAACTGAATTGCTAGTGGGACTTGAAGATACATTTGGAAATCATTGACATCATAGATTATGTAATACATTTATGTAAATATAACATCTAATTAATGAAATGATTTGTGTTTTTATATGTCCAACTGAACTAAGCTAAAAAATAATTTTCACTAGTATAACCCATCATCATTATTATTAAATAGAACACATTTAGCGAAGACTTTGAAGTTATCACTAAACTAATGTACACACAAAACACGCCCAAACAATTGTTCATGCTGTTTGCCACCAGTATTTATTATAGGTTTTGGGTAGATGACACTTACGAGAAGGCGAAAGCCACCAAGGCTCCACTGACCACGATAAAATCTAAAATATTCCAGAGGTCCCGGAAATATGAACCAGAATGAAGGAGAAGACCTAGGTCAATCATCTGAAATCAAAAAAGATGTCTTCTATGGAACAATATGTTAACATTTGCAATACAATTTAAAAATGTTGGATATCAATCTAGATACTAACTTTCTTTTTCTGCTGATTCTAATTGTTTTTATCTCAAGGGAATAGTAGACTACTATTCAAACATTCCACACCCTACCTTATTACAGTTCAGTATTTGATCTCCAGAGGCCTTACTGACATTCATGGTCAAGCTCTCTTAACGCTCCAACCTGTCATAACTTCCCCATGTGTAATGTTCTCCTATCCAAGACAAGGTGACTCCTATTCACCACTTACACACATGTATGACCCAACAACAGCTTAAAACTCTGTATGGATATCACAGCAAGATGAGACGCCAAGAGCCTTCAATTGCACTAGAAGGAACTTCCCATTCAAAGTGCAAACTTAGAATGAATAGATTTTAATTTTCTGGCTTTGGTCATATAGACTAGGCCAAAATTACTCTGCAAAACCCTTATTCCTGAGGCTGTGACTTTGCAATAAAGGTATTCAACTTCACTTATCGGAGCCGCTCTGTAATTTAATTATACATGTCTTAAATGCTGTCTAACTAAAGTGGAACTATTAATATATAGACATACATTTTGGGAAATGGGGACTTCCAAAGCACCATAGTTTGACAACTGTTTAAAATAACAATTTTTATTAAATTCCTATAAAATACCTGAAAAACTTATTTTTAAATGGCATGACAATATGGTATTTACATGAATAGACTAGACCAAAAAAACAACTTCTGTATTCAGGAGAAACTTCTAGATTTATATAATCCCAAAAAAGGGGTTATATAAATCTGGGAGAAGTATCTCCTGAATACAGATGAAGTTTTTTCGATCTGTTCTATTCATGTATATTCTATGTTGTCATGTAATTTAAAAAGAATTCAATAAAATATTTGGATACAGCAAGGGAGGGTTAAAACCCATCAGATTTTTTTTTTCGCCATCTGTGTTCCATTGCAGAGTATTCCCTTCGCTTCTTGTCCCATAGCCAAAAAGGAAGTTAGAGGAAATCCCTGCAAATTAAGGGAATTCCTTGGTCACTAGGTCACCAGAATGAGTATCCCCAATGGAAGATTTCTCTTCTATTACTTTTCTAGGGACAACCCAAAATTTGGGATTTCCTTTACTTTCACTTTCAATGATAATGGTAGACAGGACAAACAGAGAGGGTGAATCTCCTTAACTGGGGCACAAAAAACAATAAAAACTGAGGTGTTCTAATCCCTCTGCACTTTCTCCAAAACTTTAAAAAATGTTGCCTTCAGTTATACTTTAAGCTCAAACTGATCATGCAAATTAAGAAATTGCACATTTTTATGTCCTATTCTTAGTGCAGTCTGCAGAAGGTAATCAGTTGAAGGGGTTGCTTGCTGTCTTTAGCACATTTGCCATGTTTTCTGTATAATGTTATTACAGGATGGTATCAGTGAAACTTTATATTATTGTCTGTGACTCCATTGAGGACATTTCACCTCATATGACAGAAGGAGAAGAAAAGAGAAACAGTTGCCAATGGTACAGGAAGACCCATATAATAATAAAACCTGACAAATGTACAAACCATCCCCTAAATTGTTTGTTGCTCCCTATGGAGAGATTTTCCATCTCCTGACAAGTACAGGAAAATATCCCCAATGGGGACAAATACTGCAAATAAAGGTCTTATTTCTTTCTTACTGTCCGAAACTACAGCTGGGCTTCAAAGAAAACCTGTACTATGGGGATTCTGTGTGAAAATGCTTATTGCTGCCTGTTATGCTGATCCTGTGAATTCTGTATTTGAAGTCACTTATCTGGAACAAGAGTCAAGTTAGAAGTCCTTACCTGTTTATTTGTTTTAGGTCTGGCAGTAACTATTGCAAGACCCAGGTACAAATGCATTGCTATACAACAGCCTAGTTAAACTGCAAGTAATGGATGATGCTAGTCTACAGTTATTGAGTTGCTGTACAACCCGGCATGATGTAAATTTTCTCCATCATGTGGGTGTGTTTCCCAGTCCCAAACGCTGACTAATCTTCTTAGAACTTTCCATATTTTAATTAACGAATGAATAGAGAAGTGCCTTCTCAGAGCGGCCGAGCTTTTAATTAGTGCACAGAAATGACACAGCTAATATTAATTAGATTTTGCTGGAAGTCTATGGAAAACACTGTAAAGAAGGTTCTGTGTGGCTTCACAGCACAGGAACTGTTGAGTAATATCAGTAGAGAGTGTTTTTCCATAATGGATGAGGAAAACCCAAAACAAAACCAAGCAGGGGGAAACTGTGACCCAAATATTTATGTCATAATGCCTTTTTTCATTTATAATATGCATATCAGAGACATCAATGAGTGAAACTAAGCAGAAAGATGAAATATGGGAATGGCCTCTTGATACATAGACTTTAATGATGTGAAAACTATATACAGTATAACATACATTTGCATACTTGCTAGATTTGTTGGATTTTTTTTTTCAAAGTGATGTCACAAAGAGGTGTAACTTTTAAAGTACACCTGTCACTTTACCATTCGAGCCAAAATGACAGGTTCTCCTGACAACCCTTTCTTCCTTTCTGCTGGAACAAACCTTTAACACTTTTCCTCACTGCTCCGTTCACCTGCCTGAACCTCCTGAATACTTCCAGTTATATGAAAACAATTGACCTTCTCCTCTTCCTCTTGTGGTTTAGTACTCAGCTCTTGGGCAGCCAGTCATGTGAGGGCAGGAAAGTGGTCATTACTCCTATTTGGTGATGCACAACATAATTTTTCCTATTGCAAGAAAGTGTCCTCCCATTTTTTTTTCAGAAACAATGGCCACCATGTTAAGTACCTCCTCATCCTGCCCTTCAGCTTAGAGAGCAACAGCTTCTACTATAAGCCTAATTCCAACTTTCAGACAATGTTTGGCAACGAAGACTGGAACTGTATATTCAACAAATAAGTGTTGTTATACATTTGACTTGATTAACAGACAACTGCATATTAATATACAAGATAGAACGTTTTCACCTGTGGATTGTGGGTAGTAAAGTGAACTCATGTAGATGTTACGCTTACCTTGATCACCATCTCAAAAGTGAAGACCCCTGTGAAAATATAATCCATGTATTTCAGCACCTGCAATCACAAGGATATACAAAAACTATTACCAACAGATAGGAAAAATAAAAACTAAGGGAAACTGTGACAAAACAAAAAAACAATGACTTTCCAATGTTTCTTTCAGTTAGGACCCTTTGCAGTTTGCATCAGAGGAACTGATCTCTGGAAGCTGCGATAAAAAAATGGCAGGCAATGGGCAACTAGTTATCAGTATCATCTGTGGTCTTCCTGCAGCTGATCTTTCCCTTATTACAGACTTACCATGCCTTCTTCTTCACTGTGTCTGTGTGTGGCAGTGACCACCTTGGCAGAGGCAGAGTTTTGCTTCCTTAGCAGCACAGTGGTACAATGGTTAGCAATTCCGCCTTGCAGAATTAGGGTCGTTAGTTCAAATCCCAACCACAACACCACCTGCCTGGAGTTTGCATGTTCTCCCTGTGCTTGCGTGGGGTTCCTCCGGGTACCCCGGTTTCCTCCCCCACTCCAAAGACATGGTGGTGGGTAATTGGATCCTGTCTAAATTGACCGTAGTATGTGTATGTATGAATATAAGTTAGGGACCTTAGATTGTAAGCTCCTTGAAGTTTAGGGACTGATGTGAATGCACAATATATATGTAAAGCACTGCGTACATTGACGGTGCTATATAAGTACCAATAATAAATAAATGATCTAAGAGCCTCTAACAAGAAGAACTGTGAACAGCACGGTTCTGACATCACACTCCAAATCTCCTGAGACTAGCAGTCAGAGGTAGTAGCACCTTAGATCTCACATTACAGATATACAGCTATGAGGCTATAGGCAGAAGAGTGTCTAAGTGATTAACAGGAAATGCACTGCCATTTTTCAGAGGGAATTCAAGACAAACGGTAAAATTTTCATGGTACTGCTTAAGAACCGTTAGCATTTTTATATGTTCCCTATAACATTGCAAACCTTCATGTTTTTGGTTCAGGTCCACTTTGAAATGAAACTATAATCATAGGAAGTAAACATATTACACAAATAATGGAGATTATTTGTGATGTTTGCGTGAATGCTTGAGACATTCACACAGTTTCTTTCTAGAAATAGACCTCCTAGTTTTACTATAGATAAAATAAAATATTTTTCCAAATGTTATGTAGTTTTGTGTGTGCTAAACACACCAAGAAAAAATTAACAAGAATCAGAAAGGTATATTAATAAACAGGACATTAGTTAGATAAATAAAATTAATTATGTGAAGATCAATAGAAAGTACCAAACAAAAGTAAAAAGCAAGAGTAAATAAAAGTGTAAGGAGATCAGGACCTTGATGTCAAGCTACTATCTGGTCCTGGCAGTTTTGGACAACTACAAAAACATGAAGGGAGAGGATCAGGACATTTAGGTATGCTCATGGTAATTCAATTAAGTTTTTAGGGCGTACACCTATAGGGTTCATGTATACGGCGTGTACAGCCTATCATACAAATGAATGGCTGTACATGGCCGTACTCTTATAAGCACAGATACTTCTTTCCATTTGTGTTTACCCTTTCATGCATGCCCAACATATTTCCCAAACACTGAATATGAGGCAATAGATTTCCAATGCACAATAGGCTTTCTAAAGGGAAAACATTGCAGTAGTTTTCACCTTTAAGGCACACTATCTCTGACTGAACTGTACTGAGACAGTGGACGAAGAAGTCACTGATCCATCTCATTCACTTTTTTTTCAGTTTGAGCTACTGTGGTCTTTAAACAAAATGATTTTTAAAAGAAAAGAACCCTAAAAAGCTCCACCTTCTTTCTGAAAATGAGTAGCTGTAAAATATTTTATAAGTACCAGACTAATAAAAAAAACGATATTAAAAAAAAATATATTTTTTTTTTAGTCCTGACCATAATAAAGAAAATATAAACAAAACCACATTCTCTTTTAATTCCCCATTTCAGGTTTTGAAATCCTTGTATATTAGTGTAAAAAAAAAAAACATGCTAAACTCTCAGGGCTGCTTACATCGTTGTGAGGGGCATCGGCCTGTACGGGGTCTTCTGCAGCCAGCGCAATGCTGCTCAGGGCAATGACTACCAGGATGACCATCTCAAAATAGCGTAGGTTGACAATGTAGTGACACAGACGGCGGACTCTGTCAGGAGAGCGAGAAGGAAAACCATCAGGCGTTTTGTCTTTACTACCTCACATGCCTTCCACACACTAAATTCTTCCTCAGTTTGATGAAGCTCCTGTCAAACCATTTTTCAACAACCAAGCAAAAGTCTGACGCAAATCTCCTCTGGGATGGAATGAACTGCTGACAGAAATTGTTCATATGACAAAGTGACCCAGCCTTCCTAAAACACAGATGAGGGCTAACAATGACAACTGAGGGATGATGGTAAATGTGTTGGCAATTTGAAAGCACTCACGGGTTGGTGGAGCTGAAGATGAACATGGAGCTGTATGGCAGGATCTGCTTCGGCCCATTTTTCGTTAAGTCTTCTGCTTCCATCTCCTTCTTCTCCTCAGACTTGATGTCGAATTCCACGTTATTGACTGTGAGGAGTCATTAGAAGATGTATTGTTATTCTGTGCGGGATGCATTATGTGTGCTGGTATGTATGTCAGCAGATCACCAAGAAATAGAAACATTCCTACCACTGCCTATCACCCACAGAAGTTATGAGTGATAATTTAGTGGGGTATTGTGTACTGGGGTGAAATGTAGGCTGGACCACATTAGCATACTTCTAAAGTTTTGGAAATGGGAAAGAGCTGATGTTTCCTTTAGGCTGCTTGTGTCTACTAGACTACTTGTGTGGCTGTTTGTGACCCTATTGGGAAAATTCTCCCTCACTTTCTGCCCCCTAATCAAATATAGATGGTGTAGCTGTCACAAAAAAAGGAAGGCACAGACACAAAAAAAAATTCCTCAGAAATTTCTCACACTTCCTCACTCTACTAAAAATGTGCATTTGTGCTCCCATTGGAGAGATTTCATGTTACTTACTATCCTAGCAGGAAGTGAGGGGAAACCTGCCCTATGGGGACACAGATGGTGTTAAAACTTGACAGGGGTTTAAACCCTTCACCATTCTATCCAAAACAAAATAAAATGTTTGCCCTTTAGTTTAATCAAAATGGCTTTAATACTAAATCATTCTAAATAAATATACTATAAATAAATAGAAACATTCCACACAAAAGTGCTGCTTTCTTTGCACAAAAAATACAATATTGTTACTTCTAATACTATAACATTATAAAATAATAATAAAAAATACTAATAATATTAAGAGTTTCCATATCCACTGAGCAGTGGTCTGCTCACTCCAATGGCTTTTGTTTTTGGTCTACAGTAACATGTCTGCAGCCACTGATATCTACAACAAAATGTCAACTGCCGTTGACTAGGGAATGTGTCCTTGACCGTATTGTTGGCCAGTACTCTTATGGTTGTTGTGGGTACATGTGAGGATACCAAAGATAGCAGGTAGTAGACACTGCACATAAGTACTCTGTGGTGATGTTGGGTGATGGAGGAGAGGCCTTCAGACATATCTGATCAATGAAATTCTGAGAGATTGCATTTATGAAGAGGTGACCAGGCAAGGGGATGCAAATTCACCCAGAATTTATGGGTGACTTGACATGTGTGGTCATCACAGAACTTGTAAGCCTTCTCTCGCCTCAGGTGACAAAGTGCCTGCCTTACCTTTTTATTGAGGTGACTGTCAGATTTCCTCTCCTGGAGACCGTTATGTAATGAATGACTCGTGGTCCATTTTTATGGCAATTTATGGTGCAAAATAAACTTTATTGCCAAAGGTGCTACAGACAAGTGTAACTATAGACTGGCAGTAACCGCTTTCCACATATGTAATTTAACTTATAGTAGCTCATATAATACTTTATTTCTATTTATAAAATGACTGGCATATTTTTCTAGCGAAAGGAAAACTACACAATACAAGCAATCATGTGCCAGTTCTGGGAAGGGATCATGAAGATGAAATTGATCCAGAGACTTGGAGAGGAGAGAAAAGACAGATGCGTAATGTAGCAAAATGAGATGAGCATAATTAATAAACATATTTTTAAAGTGAAATACATTATTTTTATAAATAAAATAAGTACATGAAAGCAGCCATATTTTTTCTTTGCTTCGTGCTTAGCATTCCTAGATTCTCACTGACCCTCTTTCTTTGCATAAGTCTATGGGTGAGACCTGAACCAATCTTACAGCACAATATCACCTATACCCATAACTACCACACCCTAAAGAAAAGTCAACAACTTTCACCCTTGAAAGTAAACGTAAATACAAAGGAACTTTTCTCATCAAAATAAACCTAAATCAATAACCAATCATAAGTATACAAAAACTATAAATGTCCTAAATCACAATATAACCAAATATAAAATAAATTAAATAAAAATTACAGTCTCTATATAATGTCTTTTTCTCCTCTAAACTCAATGCATTTCTTTGCTTTATCCCACATGATGTTTCCAGATTTTCTTGTACCTCAAAAAAATAAACTCAAAATAGTGTATTACATTTTAAACAAATTAACGTGCCCCAAATCGTGAATCATGTAAAACTGCATAACATGTGCAATACACACGTGAGAAATTTTATTTATATATATATATATATATATATATAGTAATAAAGATATATAATATCAATGTAGAAATCAATAATACACGTGAATACACTCCAATTGTAAACACTACAACTGCAAACAATAACAGTGATTCACTCCAAATTGGAGTGAATCACTGTTTATGGGTCAGACCTGACTGTCTGAAAAAAGCTGATTCTCTCTAAAAATAAATAATTAATTTTGGTCACTCTTGCCAAAACTGATATGTCATTTTTTCTGGAGAGTTGAGTTACCTGACAATGACTTTCTACTGAAAATGCTATGTTGGGTGTTCTGTTCTGCGCAGCTGCTGAATCCATTATGGGGAGTCCCCACTCATTCCATTAGATATCTAAAATATATTTTATACTATAGAGACAGAAGGATCAGGGACACCCAAAGCAGTGAGGGTTGGAGTTTTTGGGGAACATTCCAAACTTCCTGGTAGACTGGAAGAAAGCTGGGAATCATGGCAGGAATATCTAATTGGTGGAGTATCCAGGGCTCTTTTAAAAAGGTACGCTAATCACATTCTCTGAAATTCAAGTAGAGGAAGCACTTACAAGTCTGTTTAATTAAAATGTGGAACAGCAAGCAGGTGACATGAGCAGGATCCAATACTGCTTTAGGGCAAATATTTAGTGATAATACAAAATGTCTGCATTTGAATAATTTTGCAATATAATATCCTAGGGGGTTGCCAAGTAAAAACAGGAGAAGGGACATGATGGGGAGGATTTACTATAAGTAGATCACTCAGAATCTGGTGCAGCTGTGCATGGTAGCCAATCAGCTTGTTCTGCATTTCGCACTCTCCAGCTTTAGTAAATAACCCATGATATGTCAGCACTGTGGTCATAGTTTAGTGCATAAATGACAATCCTTACGGAAGAGAAGCAGGTAGGAGCTCTGGGTTTACCTAGAAAACTTATAAAACTGTGCAGAATAAATGCTCCCCTGTCCACATAAAAGTCTATCAAATATATAAAGGAATACTGGCCATTAAAAGGTTTAAAGTGTTTTAGCTAACTCCAGCAATAACATTTGAGGTTCATTATTTCTTGAAAATGAAATTTTATGTCTACAAAGTATAAACGATCCTTTAAACTAACAAATAATCTGTTGATTACAAAGCTTAATGTCATAGATAAACGAGTGTGTACTGTATAAATATCCATTTTAGAATTTGGCAAGTGCAGTTTGTGCATTAACCTTTAAACCCCTACTGATGGGAATGTCATAGGCGCTGTATATAAATTAACATTTTGGCACAGGTGCAATGATGGTGATGGCATATGCCAGAAATTACATCTCTAAACAAGAGTTCTCACTTGGTATGACAGCGGTGTCTCCAGGCGGTGCTGTGATGGTGACGGGTATATTAACTGTGCTGGAGCGGTCCGTGTGCGGCTGAGACATTCGGTTCACATTTTTCTGGTTATCGGCATCTTCTGATTGCTCCGGCAGCTGCTCTAGACCCCCGACAGGGACCTCAGCCTCGTTACGGTGGTCCCTGCAGTGATAGATATATATATTATTAAAAAAGACTTCCAAGCAGTTTGAACAGATGCTGGAACAGGTAGAAGGAGAGAGCTTTAATAACATGAGATTAACACTGAAAAACTGTCACATGCTGAGTTCAGGCTTTGAAAAAGCAACAGAAATGGCTACACTTCAAAGAAACACAACCTGTAATCCTTATGCTGATACCTCCTTATCATATAACACCATTTCTTCAATACTGCTTCAATTCTGAAATACTGGTGCAGAATTAGGATGATTGCTTTGGAGCCTGCACCTTCACAAATCAAGTTTGCTGTGACCGCTCCTATGTGGCCATCCTCACAGGTTCACTTTAAAAGAAATTGGCAAATTACTAATTTGTTATACTTCAAAGAAACTTTGAACTGAAAATATAGGACCTGTAACCACAGACTTGCCATCATCCTACTTGATCTACTATCTAGTGTGTCACTTAACAAGCATGCTGTCCCCAAGTGAAATCTTCTGCCTTAAATACCTGTTCTGGATTAGTGACTCACTAAATTATTGGCACCAGGAACACTGTCATCATGCTATGAGATTGAGCGGGAATCCTCCAGGGATATTGTTTTTAGCCTTATTTCCCGCTATGCAACTCACTTATTGAATTGTGTGATAGAAGACATGTCAGTGTTGCTTCTCAAGCAACCAACCAGCTTCTTATTCCATATTTCTGCTTAGTACTATATCATGAAGAGTAGAAAGCTGACCAGTTGCTGGGGACAACACAGTCACTTCTAAACATTCCCAAACTTTAAGCCCAGAGTTCTTGCGTTGATATATCAATGAGTTACCTGGGTCTGTGATTGCGATGTTCCTTCTCGGCAGATTCTCCATCTTTGTTTTCTTTTTTCTCCTCTGTGTCATATGTGGAAAGTGCTTTGTGCCTGTTGCGATGACGTGACCGAGGAACCTCCTCCCCATTTTCACCACGGGTTGTGCCATCTCCATCTCTGGTGCCTGATCTAGATCCTCCTCCTCGGTGTCGGGACTTCCTCTCACCCTTGCTGCCGGAACCTGGTTGTCCATTACCATCTTTGCCTTGTCTTTCTGCAGAATGGCGGTGCGTACGGTGCCGGCGGTGCTCCCTTTCTGTACCCTCTTCGGGTGAGGCCCTGCGGTGGTGCCGCTTTCCCCTCTCTTGGCTTCGATTCCGCTCTCCCCTTCCTTCCTTTCCACCTTCCCCTTCTTTACTACGACTTCTATGCTGCCGATGGCGCTCTTCTCTATCGTTACTACCTGAGTCTCCATTATGGTTACCATTCTCTCTACAGCCGCCATTGGTTTCGCCCGTGCCTCTCTCACGATGTCGGTGTTTCCGCGGTGCTGGCTCTGTAGCCCCCACAGGCCCTGGCTCTATCTCGTTGGGTGCTAATGCTTCTGGGCTGCCGTCTTTGGTCTCTGTGGAATCTTGCGGCTCCACCAGCAATGGTCGGTCCATGTGACTCTTCATATCTGGCCGCAGTCGTAAGGTGGTGGCATAACGCAAACGGTCTTCAGGCTCCAGTTCACTGTACAGTGCCTCACAGCTCGCACGGAAGTTGTGCATACGGATTTGGGTTGTGCGCTGCTCCCATACCGACCGACATTTGGTCGAGTTTTGCTGTTTGCTGAAGAAGCAGAAGATGTTATACTTCAGAAATCACTCTAGGCAGCATATTTCAAGAATAGAGGGGCAGACAGAGATGAAGACCAAAACATAACAAACAGATCAACGAAGAAGTAAAAAAAAGAGAGAACAAGATAAAACAATTCAAAAGTTGTAAAAATGTATGAAAAATGCTAAAGGATGAATGAAGATTGAAGGGAAAGGCATACAGAAATCAGATTCATGGTGGGGAGAAAGTATGGTCGGGAATTAGGGAAAATACTTGATTACTATTACTCCTGCATCCTGAAATTACAATTGGGCACATAAATTGGGATTCACAAGACATAATTATTCAAACACGTAACAAAAGCAGTAAAAGAAAGGAGAGCAAAGGCTTCTACCAAAATAAATAGGATTAATACTGATAGTCACCCATCTACAGATGGAATTTGGGCCCCCTTGTAATAATGTACTTACCTACACATTTTCCTAGATTTAATAATACGTAGTTTTGGATAGAATGGAATGGTTAGGACCCTTGTCAGGTTTTTTTCTGCTGTCAGTTCCCATTAGGGAGAATTCCTTTTATCGACACAACATGAGAGGAAACCTCTCCAAAGTGAGGGGAAATCATTTCTTAAACATGTGCCACCACAAGAGATGTCTCCAATGGAAGGCATCCCCTCACATCATGTTCCTGAGACAACTGTAAAATTTTGGCATTACCATCACCGCCTCTCCTGGTGACAATGGTCAGCAGGACCTAGAGAAGGTAAATCTGCCCAAAGTAAACACAGAAAGCTATAAAAACTTAACATGCATCCATACTCTAGGGCTAAAAAGACAAAAAAAAAATCAGCTCAAACCTCACAGTAATTGCATAGGTCATTGAGGAAGGTGGATACTTTCAAGAGATAGTGCAAGCTGAATCTAGGTTCTGTTATCCTTTTTGTACTGGGTTATGGCAATTTTAGTAAACCAGCGCATGTGCCCCAGGCCACAAGGACATCGGACACATCAAGTACCATGCTTATGTCAGTGCTTCCAACCTTAGTGCCAAACAACCCTCTGTTGTAATGAAAAGAGTATCTCCTTTTCTTAATAATGAGTTCAATAAAGTATAATCTGAAAGAACGTGACCACCCAAACAGATATTTTAGGTTTGAATAGTTTATAGCAGATTATATGCTTGATTTTTACATCTCTTGGATAATCCAGCAGTGAGATCTCTGCACCAGAATGGCCGGTTCTGCTGTGACAATTACAATGCCAGATAATGGTGCCACCATGATGTAGACTGTGGGAGTAGCAAAGGGACAAAATACTGTAGGAGGGGGGAGATGCACAAAATCTCACCATTGTGGGAGGGTCAGGAACACAACTACTGCATGGAAATTTGACATTTTAGGAAGGGCAGAGACACAACTACTGCATAGAAATTTGACATTTTGGGAAGGGCAGAGACACAACCATTGCATGGAAGTCTCACCATTGAGGAAGGGGCAGAGACACAACTACTGCATGGAAATCTCACCATTGTGGGAGGGGCAGAGACACAACTACTGCATGGAAATCTCACCATTCTGGGAGAGGCAGAGACACAAATATTTTATGGAAATCATTCCATCATGGGAAGGGCAGAAACAACACTACAAAAGGGAAATCAAACCATTGTAGGAGGGGCAGAGACGCAGCTACTTTAGGCAAATCTCACCATTGTGGGACGCAGAGGCAGAACTACTATATGCAAATCATACCATTGTGGGAGGGGCAGAGACACAAAATACTGCAGTGAAATCTTACCATTGTAAAAGGGGCTTTAACACAAACTAGTTCAGAGAAATCTCACCAGACTACTGCGGGGAAATCTCACCATGGTTGGAAAAGGAAGGGGGGGGGGGGGGGCAAAGACACAAACTGCTGCAGGGACATTCCACTATTGTGGGATGGGGCAAAGGTACACAAATACTGTATGCGTTGCATTGAGTTGGTCTTTTTATTTCCTTGGCAGCCACAACCTGAATAGAGAAGCCTGTTACCTGCCAGCATCTGGAGTGGGACCATTGCGCTTTGTGGGGAAGGAATGTACTCACTGCAGAGACCTGATGTGCCCCCTACTGACTCAGAACTATAGCCTTGTAATTAACAAACCTTTATGCTCCCTGGATTGGCTTGTTGGACTTCTGAAACTTCTCACTGAAAGCAAGAGCCTCTGCAGAATGATGGCAGGGACCATGCTTTCTGCTTAGGCTTCAGCTGCTTTAGAAAAACATAGACCACCCTTTTGTTTTGATGCACCTGCAACGTATTTAGCTGACTGAAAGTGAAGAATAAATTGGTCTTTAAATCAGCTACATGAGAAAATGTATCTCTGGACTGCTGCTAGTACATTTTTGCTTATTGGTGCCCTCCTTAAACTTAATATCCCTGAAGACAGTCCTCTTATTTAAATGGTGGCATTAATGACCAGGAAAATTTACACCATCTACATACCAGTACAGAGAGGTTAAAAAACTCTGCTACATAAGATTTTTTTTTCCTGATAATTAGTGTGTGATAAAATCTGATAACATTAAACACCATGAGAAATGGTTATTAAAAATAAGAGGCTGGTAGATGGAGAGATGAGCACAGCTATTCTTAGTAGTTGAGGATGTATTATTTAAATACAGATCGCTCTATTTCATATTCTTTCAGCGCTGAGCCCAAACGATTTTACTGGGGAGCCAGAATAAAATAGGAAAATTTAATGAGCGAAATTGCAAAAGATAGCAGAATAGAAAGACAGATTGCCACAGGGTAACGTGGAAGGAAAGATTTTCCAGACAAACTCTGCACCAAAAGGCCCAGCATTCAACACCTAACAGTTGGATTCTGAGCAACATGTTTCAATGTATGTTGATGGGGAAACTTCAGTTTTTATAGATCCTCTCTCTCAAAACTATGCGGGGAAATTCATTAAAATGCCCTAACAACATTGCCTGTGCTGGCTACAAAAGCTACTTGAGTCTGTTGCCTGCACTGACATTTTGTCTTGCAGAAGAACTATAGATTTCCAAAGAGTGATGTAGACGCTCTTTATGTATTCCCTTGTATGAATATACATGAAAAAGCTCTAAAGGAATCCAGTACTGAACGCATTATAGGCTGTTGTTTCCGAACCCTCCTATAAATACCCATTCTTTGACTGAGGTGTCCACTACTTTTTAAGCCACTTCTCTGAAATAGGTATGCAAATTGAGGGTTCTAACTTCAGAATGACTTTCCTGATCTGCATGCTTGTTGCAGGTCAGTGACTTGGAAAAGTATTGAAGTCATTCAGCCAGGGAACCAGCATTTCCAGAAAGATATCACCCCAGCCTTGGCAAAGTCTGTTGACTGGAGCTCACGGACTGCTTTTTCATGATAAAAGATAAAACTTTTGTTAAGAAATGATACTGTTTTTCTGTATGGTGGTATATAAGACATTCATGCATACTTATAAAGTTACAGGGAGGTCTACCTAATCTGATGACATTCACACCTACTGTAGCTCTTTAAATTTTCTTTGGTTTCCCTTAAACGTTGGTTTTTTTTTTTTTTTTGGTTTGCATAAAAGCAGTATTCTCCTTAACAGATAGTAAATTGTGTAAATTTGTGTAAAGCCAACTGTAAATGTAATGCACACATTTATCCAGGCATTCACGTTCCCTCCACTCCCCTGTATCTTTGAGATACGTTGATCTATGGGAGCGCAGTACATGCAGGATTTAGGGGATTCGGACGCAGCGGGAGACTGGAAGAACTGGGTAATTTGCATAGTGATGAGGTCTATTTTTAAGCTTGGCTTTAACAAGGGCAGCGCAATTAGATGCTTGGGGGCACCTCCGAGGCATGGCTGGTACAGGAGACAGGTCTACACAGAGGCCCAGCGGTAGACTCACATTTGGAGAAATGAAACACCTAAATGTTTCAGCTGTGCAAGTCAACCAGGAAGAATTTGAAGAGTTTCTAGAACCATCGTTTACATAGAAATGCTGGATGCCTGTAACGACAATGCAGCATTTAAGATTAACTATAGTGAGAAAATACATAAGCTACTAATACTAAGCTCTCCTTTTGAAAATGCTAGTCTCCTGACTGCTATGCTGACCCAAAGGCTTCTGTACTTGCCATTGACTCAGAACAACTATTCAGACCAGGAGCTCCCACCTCATAGCTACATGTATGTTGTGGGTCATTGATCTGGACTGTACACCAGCTTCGTACATATCAGGGACTCCAGTAATTACTGGACCTGCGAGGACCTTTCCAATACTTTGGCCAATACAAACCAAGTGACGCTCCATCTAGGTGTGCTGTGCTTGATGCAGAATAAAGACCTGGAAAGTCTGGCAAGACAGCACCTTCTTTATGGCCTTATGGTAGTGGCAGAGACATAGTATTGCCAATGTATATATATAACCAGCCAGGGGCAATTGGTGCCCACCTAAAACTAGAATATCATCTGGCCCTGAAGCCACTGTATTTTTAAAATGCACAATGGCTATAAATACAGCTGTCATGTTTCAAAGGGCATATTGTAGGACAAATGTTCTACTGGCAAGTTTCTCTCTGTAACATCAATTTCTAATTTTGCTTCTATTTACTTTTAGTACGGCAGAGATTTGGCACCCCCGCAGCTGTAAGAGTGTGTAGCAGTTCTGCTTGCCAGGCTACCGTCTTGCCAGATATCATTCTCCGTGCCTCACAAAGCTTGTATTTGAGGTGGTTTGCTTTTCCTGCCAGCAAGCACAGGAGCACAGATCCGCACACATAATACAATCTGCTCCACACATGTTACAAAGGCAGCCTAACACGGCACAGCATCCTACATGTCTGCGCCATCCTAAATCTTGGCACTGTACATGTGATGCAAAGTATACACTTCTATAGGTACTTGTTGTTAAAGGGAATATAAAATCTTTCCACATTTTTATTTAGATAAATGTAAGATATGACCTTAAAGTATAACTATAGGCAAAACCTTTTTTTTTTTTCATTTTGGATAGAGCAAGAGAGGGTTATAACCTCTGTCAGATTTTTCTTCATCATCTGTGCCCCATTGCTGAGATTTCCCTTCATTTCCTATCAAATAGCCAGAACAGGCTGCATTCCTGCAAATTGAGGCAATTCTTGGGGGACCCCCAGGTCACCAGGAACTAGTGCCCCCATTTGAAGATTTCCCCTCTTTTACTTTTTTGTGGACAACCCAAAATTTGGGATTTTCTTTTACTTTCAAGAATAATGGTAAACAGGACAAACGGAGAGGGTGAATCTCCTTAATGGGGGAACAGAAAGCAATAAAAATTGACAAGCGTTCTAATCCTTCTGCACTCTGTCCAAAACTATGAAAAAAAGTTTTGCCTTTTAATGCAAAAATTCTAATCAATGTGAGTTAATGTTTTATGAATCTTGTTTTCACCTATAGGAGGCAATTATGTATGTACATGGGGCAGGCATACTTTCTCAATACATACTTCTGGTTTGGAGTGTTACACAATGGCTTTACCGCTCCCTCCTGACAATGTAAAGCCTTGTTTACACCTGCTTTGCTCTGTGAAGTGCAATCCGTGTTCACGTTGCAGTTGCAGTGCGGCCCCATTTACTTTAATGAGCTGTACTGCCTGCCAAGCGCAACAGGGGGTATAATTCGTGCCATGGCTGCAAAGTAAAACGTGTGCATCCCCAGCTGCTGCCTCTAAAGGGGGAGCAGTTGATGGGCGGTAAAAACGCAGCTCTACCGTGGGGTTTTACTACTCCGAATCGCAAGTGAGCACAAGCCCATAGTGTAGGAATCAGTGGACTCACAGAACACAAACTTACTGGGAGAGATTTACTAAACCTGGAGCACTCTGGTGCAGCTGTGCATGGTAGTTTTTATCAGATCTTTTTTAATTAACATTTTAAGTTTTAAACACACAGCTGCATTAGCGACACTTTACAGACAACAAACTAAGAAGACAGCCAGACATACAGGGGTTAATTTACTAAAACTGGAGAATGCAAAATTTGGTGCAGTTGTTGTGCATGGTAGCCAATCAACTTCTAACTTCAGCTTGTTCAATTACGCTTTGACAAAAAAATGGAAACTGATTGTTTTTTTATGCAGGACTGCACCAGATTTTACACTCTCCAGTTTTTTAGTAAATCATCCCCACAGGGGTTCACTCAAAATCTTGTACACCTGTGCATGGTAGCCAATCAGTTTCTAACCTCAGCTTGTTCAAGTAACACCCTCCCGCCTGGCCTATAGCAGATTGACGACCAGGCAGAACACTCCTTCTTCTGAGTGGGCATCATATGACGTCCTGTCAGAAGGAGCCGCTGATGTACGTGCAGTGGTGTGATCTGTCACCGGCTGTGTCCACGGGACACAGCTGATGACAGATCACTACACCGTCCCCTTGCCAGTGTCATGTGACTGCTGTGACCAATCATAGCAGATCGCATGTCAATTGTATAAAATGGATGGCTTCCTGTCATGCCATCCATTGTATACAGTTGTGTTGTTAGCCGTGATTGGTCAAAGCAGTCACATGGTACAGGCAAGGCCAATCACAGCCCATCTATATCATGTGATGAGATTTGCCCAATCACAGCTAATCACAACAAAAGACTGAATGAATCCGTTTCATTCGGTAACAATGGTTGCAAATAACAATGAAATACATTGGTATTAGCAATCAAAATGTGTAGGAAAAAAAATCCTGATCACTTGCCCAGAGTAGTTCAATGTTACTATGGTAACATATTGCTTTGCTCATAGTGTGTTGTAAAAAAAAAGAAAAAATAATGTAATAAAAAAAAGTAAAAATTTGAAAAAATAAAAATTATATTATTGACATTTTGAATTGTTTTTTACATACGGTCACCAGTCCCTGATCACCGCCACACCAGTTATATAATAACGCTGTACTGGACTGGTGACAATATGTAAAAAGAAGAAAAACCTAATTGTGATTTTTTTTTTGTTTTGTTTTGTTTTTTAATTTAAATTTTCCAAAAAATTACAATGTAACGAAAAAACTCACTATGCCTTTTACTAAATACCTGTTTATTTAAAAAAAAATGGGTCAATTGGGGGCTATTTGTACTATCCTGGCATTTTCGGGTCTCAAGAATTGAGATATGCCGTCAGTACATCAGGATTGATTGATTGTCATATATATATATATATATATATATATCTCATAGTTTTTGGGCTCTATAACTTTCCTAAAGACTAAATATACACTAATTTAAATAAAAAGGGGTATTTTCACCAAATGTAGCAGAATACATTTTGACCTAAATGTTATGAAGAATGGTTATTTATTTGCAAAATATTACAACAGAAACAAAGATTCACTTTTTTTTTCAAAAGTTTTTGGGTTTTTTTGTTTAGCACAAAATAAACTGTGCTGATTAAATACCACCAAAAAAAAGCTCTATTTGTGTGAAAAAAATTATAATTTTTTTTTTATCGGTACAGTGTTGCATTACCGCACAACTGTCATTCAAAGTGCCACAATGCTGAAAGCTGAAAATTGGCCTGAGCAGGAAGGGGATGAAAGTGCTTGGTATTTAAGTGGTTAAGCTTTAACAATAAAACCTGGAAGCTGACTGGTTTCTATGCAGAATGCACAATATTCTGAATGAACCAGCTTTAGTAAATGAACCCCACAGTGAGAAGCCAAGTAATCCAAACAAAGCTATTAACTTCCATAAGACACCCAAAATCAACAGACATTAGCTTGTTTGGTAGCGAGGTAAGAAACACAACATTAACATAAAATTAGAACTATCAATTCACCAATATGTTCCATATAAGGAAGGTACACTGTATGAATATGATTCTGTAGCCATGTAATAACCAAACTTACACAAACAGACCAGAGTAGTGATCGATTACATATGAACTGTGCTACACTGTGACCTCTTCAAAAAAGTAATATCTAGACTTTAAGTGCAATTAGTACCTCCAGACTCAAAGGGACAGTGATCTGTCTGAAATAAGGTAGAAAGCGGCCAAACCAGGCACTGTCGGCCAGGGATTCCTTAACCAAATCAAATTTTCAGGTACAGTTCCTATGCTGGTATATGAGTTTTTCTCAGGGAAATAACAATGTTAACTTGGCTTTTCCACTCCATAGTTGTTAGAGGGCTAGAGGACATCCATTTTTGGGCAATTATTTTCTGTGCTATATGAATCTCATTATAGGATCTACTGCCTCATCAGTTGGCAGAGAATAATCAAAGATATTCAGAAGATACATTTTAGGGTCTAGGGATAGAGTAGTTTGATATATGTAGGATATGAGAGACACAACCTCTTGCCAATACCTATGAAGTTTTGGGCAGCGCCATATGATATGTCTAAATTCTGCAGGGCCTCTGACACATCTAGGTCAGACGTCTGTATCTCTACACCTCCACCTATACAGTTTAGCAGGGTTATGGTAAACTTTATGAAGAGTAAACAATTGAGTGAGCCTCTGAGTTGGTGACAAGGACACTAGGGGAAGAGAAGTCATTGTAGGCTCCCATAGGCCTCCCATTAAGGGACCCAAATCTTTCTCCCAGCTCTTCCTAGAAAGGAGTAGAGTACAGTTTTGTATCTGTCATTAAAATCCTAAATAAACGAGAAGTAAGCCTTTTTTCTGGAGTCAGCTTTAGCTAGTAGTCCAAGGATTTGATTTTTATATTTGGTTAATTGAAATGTATGGGCCTGAACAGTTATATCATATTGCAACTGTAAGTAATGGAAAAATCTGAGTCGGGAAATTACATTTTGCCTGAAGCTACTGAAAAGTTTTCAATGCACTACCCTCATACAGTTGGATCAAATATCTCACTCCCCTGTCCTGCCAAAGTCCAAAGCCTTGCAATGTTTAAATTTCTGGTAGAAACAGAATTATTCAATATAGGCGGATATAACCGTTATATCCGTCCTGCTTCATCAGCCCCCTCACCTGCAGCTATAGCTGATGAAAGAGCAGCAATGTGGGGTGTTGCTGATGTATAGGAAAAGTACCAGTTCCTCAAGTTAGGAAAGCAATGGGTATTCAGAATTATGAGATAGTGAAATTGCCTGAATAAGATCCTTCAGGTCCCTCTCACCTCAGTTTAGAAAACGTCTGAGCTGGGCAGTGAGAAAAATACATTTTAAGATGAGGTATGGCTACACCACAAGTATCTTTTGTGAGTTGGAGATTGGATAGTTTTAATACAAGAACTCTTCCTTTTCCAAACACGCTCACAAAATAAAGAATCCATTTGCCTCCACCACTGCGGCAGCCAAACTGGGGAGTTGTGAAAGATATACAGTAATTGGGGCATCCAAATCATTTTAATGAGACTGGAGTGACCAACCACCGTTAAGGGGAGGTTGCACCAACTCTTAAGTTTCTGCTTAAATTTGACCAGTAACAGGGACAGATTGAATCCCAGATACTTATCATTGAGTGAGCAGCTACTCCCAGGTGTTTACAGGATTTTCTAATCTTAGAGGCAATGAGAGGCAGGTCTCTTGTTAGTGGACCTAAGGGTAACAGGACCGACTTATCCCAATATATTCTGAATCTGGAAAAATTTCCAAAGGATGATATCAGATCCATCAATGGGATTAGCAACTGTTGGTTGTACCCCTCTTGAAGCAAATGATGTTCACTCTCTAATTTTAATAAATAACACACTGTGTGCCTGATATTTTTCACAGCAGCTTTTAAAGTACAAGTACTGTGTATTGTCACATAGCATACATTTTGAGGTATCATTGTTGTGTTGATCTTTTGGATGCAAATTTGGAATACTTGTCCAATGAATAGTGAAAGAGAGCTGATTTGGTGAGTACACAGCAAATCTAACTGTCAACTAGTCTTCAATGATGGGATGAATTTTCTTACATGTATTTAGTTTCAAAAGCAGCAAATGATTGGTAAGTCGATGATTCACTGCTTTATGAATATGCCCCATAGTTTTGATCGTTAGTCAAAGCCTTGAAAAATTTGTATATGAAATACAATTAAGGCACGGAACAGCAAGCAAGTAAAAACTAAATGTCATGCAAAGGTTTCTTTCAACATAGTACCCTAAAGTGCCATTACTGAAACCGCACTAGAGATTCCTTCTAACAGCAATGAAATAATGAATACAATGGAGCTCAAAAGAAACAGCCTATTTTCCACTCGCTGCAACTTAATCAGACTAATAAATCTTGTTTGTGCAATAAGAATCAAAGTACTGCTATCTGTCAAGGGGAGAGGATGGGACGCTGTGGTCAGCGTATGCCCCCTTTCCGACACAGAGGGGTCACTGGCCCCTGGTAAAGCGGGCTCCGGCCTCTGTACCCTTTTGACGTAATGGAGGATGGATCTGTGTCACGCTTCCCGCCCTGGAGGTGCTGGAGGAAAATTCACATTGCTATCACACAGAGCTGGACTGACAGAGAAACAGACCCGGGGCTGAGCCGTAACACAGAACACTGACAGGCAGCAGAAGATGTGACGGACAGGGAGCAGACTGCGGGTCAGAGACTGAATGAGACACAGAGACACACAAATCTTGATAGACATACATAGACCTCCCTGGCTATGCACTGTGAACTCAAGATGGAAAGCTACTGCCTGCTCACACCAGTAAAAAAAAAAAAAATGTGTATGCACAGAGACTTTTCTATCATTGAAGATACATTTTCACAGAGGAAAAAAAAATCCATTGTCTGAGTATTTAACAAAGCACCAATGCAGTTTACAAACATTTACTAGAGGTGGCTGCAAAATGTAAATTTAAATCATATTAAAAAGTATAAAAAAAAATACACACACATTTTTTAATATCTACTGTAAAAATATATATTTAAATTACACCAAAATGCAATATTTTTAACTTGTAAGCTGTTTCGTGGAAAACAATTATAACCCAGTTTTTACAATTTTGTTTAAATGCTTTTCCTCTCTTTTTCACATTTATTCAACTTGTTACTTTTAGCTTACGACTTTGCATCCTCCAGCAGAGAGTATCATTTCCATCAGACACATCACCAAGCTGCTTTCTGGAATCAACAGGATCGGATGCAGAGGTAACAGATTTGGATCCCCGGGAAGTGGAAATCAATATTAAACTTATAATAACAAGACAGGTTCAAAGAGCACCAACAAACTAGAAAAGTAAAAATTTAAACAATGCAGAAGTTGCGTATTCTGAACAAATTAGAGAAAAATTCCAGGTATGGATATTTTTACATAGTTACATGGGTCCAGCTTGGACCCATGTAACTATGCATATACCATACGTGTAGGATCCCTCTAGAAGGTGGAAATGACTGAAATAGACATCGCTATGAATGCAAAGTGTTCTCTGATTGGACATGGTAGAGAGGCTGGGTGGTAACGTCACGCTCTCCACCACATACAAATGCTTTGCATTCATGAAGAAAATGCAAAGCATTCTTTGAGTGGCACCTGTGCTGAGTGAGTGACCTTCTGGGTTCACAATGTAGCAGGACAGCCACTGGGCATCGGGTCCGGAAGATAGTGATCACTGAAGTAAGCAGTGTCTTCTACAGCGATTTCCAGCTTCTAGAGCACATCTGTCAAAAACAAGGCCCCCAGGGTGAATCCAGCCCACCAGGCCATTTCATGTGGCCCTCATATCTCTCTTGCAGCTGTGGCACCCCCATCGTCTCCGCGCCACCTTGTCTCAACAGTGAGCAGCAAAGAAGATGACAGATCTCCTGCTACAGATCCTGCACCTCTCTGTGCAGCGACAGCACCACCTCATCTCCACCTTCCCTGGTCTCAGCATTCAGCAGACTCCAACAGCTGACTCTAAACCTCCTCTGGTCCTACTTAAGACCCCGAACTTTCTGTTTTCCAGATCCACCCCAGCAGCACAAGGTAAAAGGGGTGCACTGTGATGCAAGGGAGGGTGGGGGACTCTTGACTTCTGATGGTGGGGGGGGGGGGGATTTGACATCAGATGTAAGGGGGGGTACTCTGGACATCTATAGTTAAAGATACAACTGCTCCTTTTGAGAGAGACCATAATTCTGATCCCAATTGAGTTTGATACCCCTGTTCTAGGGGGATCCCATATGAATCTTATATGCATAGTTACAAATGACCCAAGCTGGACCAATGTAACTATGTACAAATTGCCATACCTGGATATCTTCTTTAAACCTGTTGGGTTATCATATGGACAGTGATACAAACATTTAGAAGCAAGGCACAGAAAATAAAAGACAGAAAAAGAAGTAAGAAGAAAAGTAGGATGGAATGGAAGAAAGTGTGAGAAAGAGAAGGGGAATGGAAGGAGAGGTGTGAAGTAAGGAAAAAAAAGAGGTATGGAAGAAGACACAAAAAAGAAGAAAGGAAATGGGACAGAAGGCAGCTAAAGAAAGGAAAAAAGAAGGAAGAAAAGAGATGCATTTTTTTTTTAAACAAAAATTAATTGTAAAACGATTTAAACATAAAAAAGTAGGTAATTCACATAGGCCCACAAAACATTTTAAAGACAATCTCTTGCTCAAACTGAACATGGTAAAGTAGCCACTGTAGAGGTAAATATAGATATATAATCCAAGAAAGTGGTCATCTATACTATATAGATGAAAACTCCACTTTAATTAGCAGGGTAAAATGGAGCAGAGGTTATTACAGGGATAACTTTGTCTGTAACTGGCAGAAGAGCGTTTGGGAAAGAGGAGGAAGCAATGTGAATGAGAACATCATAACTAAAACTATGCAGAACAATGAAAGTTTTGGACAGCAATGAGGTGAAAGGCTGAAAACTTCTAAAAAATGCGGTGAAAGTTCAGGAACTTTTAAGCGATGAAACACCTGCATGGTGCTCCTCCCAGCATACAATGATTGGCACCCACAAAGAGTATGAAAGTTTGATATGTGAGGGAAAGAAGGGGCTAAAAGTCCATATATATATATATATGCCGTCTACATATATATAATTCTTCATTTCTGTTCATATATAGATACTGTCAAACCAGAATTCCATACAGTGAATATTGTAACATAGGGCAACTCACGGTAAATTTACGTTGCAGACAGATGGGCTGCGAGAAATCGCACCTCGAGTTTGCTTTACAAAACTGCACATGCAAGAAAAGAAAAAGTGAGAAATAAAATATATCAAACCATAAAGGACATGAGGACAACAGAAGGGGATCAACATTTTACTCCGGGTGTGCATTCTGGGGTGGAAAGTTGAGGAGTTGTGGAGTAAAACATTGAACCTCTCCCACCGTATGAAAATAAAAAAAAAAAAATTAAAAAAGGGGAGGGATACCAGGGCAGTTTGGGCTACCAGGGCAGTTTGGGCTGCACAAGGAGGACAATGACACCAAGGATGAGGAAAGGATAAGGGGACTGCGGGGTAAATAAGAAAAGACTGAGGATTTGAGTATGTGAAGAAGATAGAGAAAAGACTATAAATGTGTGGAAGAATGGGGTACACTAGACAGTGCAGCTAGCGATGGGCAAAGTGTAGTAAACCTTACAGCAAAACAGAATTTGCCTTTTGTGGATCTAACGTATGAAAGCTGAAATCTGATTAGCTGGTCTGTGTAACTGCACAATCCTGCTTTTTTTTCCAATATCCCCATCTAAATGAAAACACTAAACACTACATAATTTACATTCTTTATAATCCCACTCTCTGTGTCTCCCCCATCGTTTTTTCTATATCCCCATCTCTACAAACATAATGTTAGTATCAATCATATGGATTAAAGCCCCACACTAGCCATAACTTTCTGTTATGTTTTTTATGGTACCATCTGGGAAACCTCCATTCACTTTCTTTAGGCCTCATACACAATAGATGTTTCTAACACTGTTCCTAGAGGAGTCTGGAGGGTTGTTTTTTTTTTTTTTCGGCCTCTAAATGCTCCTGCATGTTAGCCTATGTACCCATGCACACACAGGCGTTTAAAGGTATAAAAAAAAATAACTACCAGTGCATCCAGAAACAGCTGCGTTTAGGTATAAAAAAAACTTGACACCTATAAATGTGTGTATATGCGTGTAAACACACGTTTAGGCGCATTTAACACTTCAGTGCTAAATAATTTCAATGGCCAGGATAATTTATTATTCTGCCCACTGAAATTAACGCTCAAGCACTTGACGCTTTACATGCGTCAAACTTTTTTCTGCCAAAGTACCGCTGCCAGGAGGAAAGGCATTTAGGAGAGCTAGCAAAACGTACAGTGTGCATGAGGCCTAAGGCAAAGATGAGAGCATAGAAATTAAATTAGGTTCTAACAATTCATCACTGTACTAAAAATGTAACACGTTTTGGATGGAGTTGGGTTTATCTTTACTATGCCAGTTTTGCCTTTATTTTTTCCATCCCTAATGAACCTTCCTATATAAGCTTGCTAACCCTAGGTTCACATCTGTGCGGGTGGTGCTGCTGCGGATCCGCATGAAAATCAGTGCAGCCGCACCACCCGCACAGAGTAATGCAGACCCGCGGGCGGGTGCCATTAGTTCTAATGGCACGCCGCCCGCACTGGAAAACGCAACCGTACTGGGAACCGAGGTTCCCGTGCGGGCTGCGTTTTCAAAAGAAGTGAAGGGACTTCTTCCCTGCGTGTCACGGGCACGGGAGTCCATTCAAATGAATGGGCTCTCGTGCCCGTGCAAAACGCGGCCAACACGGCCGCATATATGTGAACCGGGAGTCATAGTAAAATTTATTCAAATTCTTTAATACCCCACTATGTATAGTCCACTTCATAGTGGATTTTAAGTGGCAGGAACTTAACCCCTGCTTTGCAGGATAGTTTGACTCTATCACAGCCCATCATTAAAAAGTATCTAAATCCAAGAACAAAAATGTCATATATTGCAGTTTACCAGGCCATAGATGTGTTGGCTGCAAAAGATTTTTTAAATGCACTTTTTTAACTTTACTTTGGCCTGGTAAATCTTTCAGTAACCCACGTCTTGTAATAGGATGATAACACTCAAGGTGTTAGGCACTTTACCCAACACCTTGCCCTTGCCTCATCTTCATAATATAAGGGGAGGTGTCCTGTAGTTCACATAGGAAATCTGGGAAGGCTGGTAACATAGTTTGAGAATTCAGTTCAGTGCAAAAAAGTTCAAGGACACTGGATTCCTCTGTGGATCAACAGCTATTTTTCTGTACTTGCAGAATGTTTTTGCATTGAAAACTAATATAGCCAGCAAGTCTAAGAACTGGTAAAATTCAATATATTACATTTTTGTTCTCGGGTTTAGATATGCTTTAATCCTTCAAGTGGAAATGATATCCCAACTCAACAAAACAGGCCTGATTTTTTATTTCAGTAGTTGAAACAGACCATTTATTTTAGGATTCCCCAGGCTTTAACAGCTCGTCCTAAAATACAGTTGCTATATAAGTCACTAGCAATATAAAAATTGAGTCACAAGTTACTGGTTGAGGAACACTGGCAGGAATCTATGGGGCATGCTGGGAAGTATGATGAACAGTACAAGGACCACAGTAGGAGCAGAAAAAACAGAAAAGAAAGTATACAAACCAGAAAAGAACAAAAGGCAAATCATAGAAAGTGTCAGTTCTTCAGGCCAACAGCCTGTCTGTATCACTTCTGTGGTGTGCCTTGCGGTGATGTTCTGTTTCTGGTCTAGACAGAAACTCTTGAGGCCATTTTTTTCCCAAATCCAGCAGTATTTTGGGCCATGAATATAAAATGTCTACATAATCCCTTACTCCTAATTCCCTCTATTAAAGGAAACCTGTCATGAGAAAATTATAAACGCTGTGTTTGCCAGCCTCTTCTCCTTAAGCCCAATTCTTGGCCAAAACTTTTTTTATATACAGGGGAATAAAACCTCTATTTTTTATTGCTCTTTATGTGCCTGTTGGGGAGTTTTACCCTCACTATCTGTTCCAGTGACAAGGGATCACATGGGAAGTAAGTGATGGGTTATCTCTGGTGACGTCAGCTCCGGCAACAAACAACATGTAGAGTAACAAAGAGTTAGAATACCCTTTATGTTTTTTTGTTCTAAGTGGTGACAACTGCATCCTCTTGTCCCATGTCACCATGAGAACACAATAAAATCTTCAGAGGCTGCAATTCTTACTCATGCAGTTGAATATTAAAAAAAATTTTGGCTGAAGTTGGGCTTCACAATTCACAATGTCATCATAATGCTTTGGCTTCAATAAGTTCACCTCTCACTCACCTGGAACAGGTGACTAAAAATAATGAAATTAGACACAGCCAGTCAACAAGCATTTTCAGAGATACCAACAATAGCATCCCTCATGACAGATATTGTTTAATACCTCCCCCTAAAATCAGGATTTACACAGCTGAAAAGCCTCTGGCAATAGAATGGTTAAGTGGAGTTTATAACCAATGTTAATATATCGATTAATAAAAGCATGAAAGAAGTGAGTCATTGTTGGCTGCCCCTACCACTGGAATCATCTGCAATGTCTGTGCTAGGAAGTAATTTGTCACCTGATAACTTGTTAGGTCCCTTGACATTGAGTAAAGATCCTCTTTATCACTTTGACTCATCCTCATAAATCGTGTTTGTTTGGCCAGTGTTTAGGTGAGGAAATCACTTTTCCAGCAGCTCACAGACAAGTAAGATATATATATATATATATATATATATATATATATATATATATATTTATTTATTTTTTTAAATGCAGTATTACAAAAATAATCTGTTGCCTTAAGAATGACAATATGATTTTATATTTTGGAGGTTGGTGGGATTAGTTAGCTGATGACTGATCAAATAGGACTAAAAATAGTTTGAACTAATCAGAAGTCCATGCTAATTCTAGAGCTTCGCACTGATGATAAATTATTTTTAAGTAAAGTAATTTGAAGGTCTTGTTACAGCATCTATGTCCTTAAATGGGCCATATGCCTATGTGGTGTGCTGTATACTGTATGTTCTCAGAAACCTGTTTAAAAACATTATAACAAAATGCAGTGGCCTAATAGCAGGTATTCAAAGGTGAGACCTGACAGAGGGGCCATGAACAACAAAGGTTAGGTGCCTAACATTCCCTTCAATGAAATCTGGCTCTTTGTGGGCCCCTTACAGTTTCACTCTTTTTCCATGTATTTAATGCCAGTGTTATCAAAAAGGGAAAAATACTAAGTAATTATAAGGTTAACTAGACCACAATGATTCATACATGGCAGGGAATCCTATCCAATGTCAAAAATTTAATTAGGGATTTCCTATTGATTTTCTCACCCTTGGAGGATCACTTTACCAGTGCACTTCTGGAGGAAGGAAAAAGGATTTGTTTTCCTTTTTTTTAAGTTTTAGAGTGTAGGGAATGGTTAGGACCCCAGTTAGATTTTTTTTGTTTGTGTCCCAGTGGTGAGAATGGTACAGTGCCTTGAAAAAGTATTCCTACACCTTGAAATTTTCCACTTTTCAGATATTTATTTGTAAAAACATTTGAAAACCATGTATCACTTTCCTTCCACGTCACAATGGTCTATCATATAAAATCCCAATAAAATACATTTACGTTTTTGGTTGTAACATGATAAAATGTGAAAACTTTCAAGGGGTATGAATACTTTTTCAAGGCCCTATATTTACATCCTGTTCCAGGAACACAACAAAAATCTGTTCAAAATGCGCGCTAGGGTTCACACTAGTACAGTTGCGATTAGATTCAATTTTCAGTATGATTGCAAAGTGCGAATTTGTTGCGTTTTGACACATATTTGGTACTACTATGTTTTTTGGTAGGAGAAGGAGACTGGATGCTGGTTGTTAAAAAGCTGACATCCACCAGCAACCTAACAACAAATGACTCCTCTCTGCTGATAGCAAAATGTAACAAATGAGTGTGGGGGTCCTCCCATAGTCTATACCAGGCACTTTGGGTATGCCATGGATTTCAAGTGGGACTCAACATCAAAAATACAAAAAAATCCATACCAGGCCCTTTGGATCTGGTTGGGATTTTAAGGGGGATCCCATACCAAATAAAAAATATCAAAAAATAGCGTGCGCTTCTTAACAACTTGCAAAAATGCGCCAAAAACACATGTACATGTGATTTACATGCAGTTTTGGTGCATTTTTATTTGAAGTCTATGCGCCAATATTGTGCTGCAATCACACCAAAGTAGCACCAGACCCATTTCGAAAAACACGCTGTGCTGTACTCCATTGATGTGAAAGGGCACCATAGAGAATAATGTCATTTCCATGTCATACGATTCTGTGTTACTCAAGTCACACCTGAAATGGCACTACTGTGAACCAGGCCTTAAACTTTGACTGTCCAATATCCTTTAGATCTACCAACTACTTAGTGTAGTGTGCCTGCCTAGTTATATATAAGTTGAATGGCTAGCTTATGCATGTCATATATTAGTATTCGTTTTGGTAAATCTAAGGGAAGTTGTGCAAATATTGTACAGCCAGATTGTAATGGCTCTGGATAACAAAGTGACAACTATAACATTTTCCCTATTACTATCTACCCTAGTGACAATGGTCACCAGGGCAAATAAAGATGGTGAATCTCACCAGCTGGAAAACACCCAGCAATAAAAACTTGACAGGGATTCCAACCTTCCCTACACCCTCTAAACAAAAAATAGTTTTAGCTAGAGATACACTTTAATTAGTTTTTTTATTTTGGAATCTGAACAGGTCTGTGAGGCTGTAATAAGGAATGACATTTTTCATGCTTTGCCATCCTTTTACTCTCCTCCAGCCTCTATATTGGGAAAGCATTGATGCATAAGAAGGGCTTTTGTTCTGTCTCCTGGGACCCTGATGACTTTATTGTTGCTGTTTTTTAAAACAAATGTTGCTAATACATGTTATTTTAGCACTGATGTGACCGTTTGATGCCAAGAATGGCACATTGTTCATCTGTCAGTCTACTGGGGATTTATGCCAAATGGGCTGAAATCCCATCCTGACTCCTAAACCTGCATATCTGTAGCATCAGAGCTCTGTTTGTACATAACAAGGTCTCTTTAACCTAGGGTTAAACGCTGAAAAAGATTTGAGTATTGACAGTATTGGGTGTAAAATGAAAACGCAGTACTGAGCACCAGCATGGCATGGGAAGTTAAGCAGCCGTCTTGCTGGATTCATCACTAGTTGAAAAAAAAAAAAGCCATCTGCTCAGAAAAACCATCCATCTGACGTCCATATCTGCTTTTTAATCTTTTTATGTGCTGGAGGGAGCTGTGACAGATTGTCCTGAACTTCGGCGCCAGTTATGGATTCAAGCCTGTGTCTGCAATATGGACGGACCTAAAAATTGTCTGGTAGAAGCTAGAAAAACCAGGAGACCTACAGCTTTTAAGGAACAACATATCCCAACCTGTCCTGTCACCCCAGGAGTGTGAAAATCCACCAAATTCTTTGCTGTCAACTAAACGGAAAATACTGTAGGATCTAAAGATTGGTGGACTCATCTAAACTGTCAGCATCTATTCTTCGACCCATAACTGGAAAGAAAGCCTGTTCATGGGTCGGAATTAAAGGTAAAATCTAATCTAAACTTTCTCAACCAACTATTTAAGGCTAATCTTCATGGTCTTGGAATATTGATGCCAATGGGTAAAAACAGGCCGCAGCGGAAGGCAACCATACAATTGCCATCAATGTTCTATATAGTACTGAATAAAGTTATAGGGAACATGCCAAAGCATTTTTAAATGGTATTTTTTATGTAGACTTAAATTTGTGTCCCATTTGCCACCAACCAGTAAGATTTTCAGCTTTGTAAATGGTACTTAAGAAAATGTAAAGACATTGGATGGGACTTTTTAGGCACTGTAAACAATATTCGTACAACAAGAAATATATAAAAACAACAAATATTTCATAAATCATGATCATCTATCCATTTGGGGTACAAAGAGAAACACCAACAGAGGGGCATCTTTGTTGGGGTTTCCCTCTGTACCCCAAATGGATAGATGATCAAGTTTTATGAAATTTTTTTTAATAGGTAATATATAATGGTATTAATGACCGTATAATTAATAATGAATTAAGAAATTCTTTGTAATAAAATTTATTTTTTAGATATTTCTTGTTGTATGAATAATGTTTACAGTGCCTAAAAAGTCCCATGCAACATCTTTTCATTTTCTTATGTACTGAGGGAAGAAGCATGGACTAACCAGATTTGTAAAATTATTGTAACTGGTACTTTTTACCTACTTTATTCTGTTACACCAGTGCAGGCTCATGAAGTATCTATGGTGTTACATGAGAATCTGTTCAAATGTTCCTTCCTGCCAATGATGTATACTAAAGCAGTTTACTGTTAACTACAGAACATTTGCAGAATTGAATTTGTCTACTATTCTTACATCTGAAAGTTTTCCAGTAGGTTGCAATTGATATTTCATGGGCCTGTACCAGCATAAGGGAAAACGATAGGAAATGAATAGTAGCTAGGTATTTTCAAGCTGCTTTCCTCCCTCTTGCTTGGAGTTACCTCCGATCATAAGCTTTCAGTGTAAGTGCTTCCAAAGAGAAGTCTGTATGTTTGGGTAAAATATGAACTATAAAGGGCTGAATTCCTTACGCTGTAATTGAAAGGTTGGCAGCGGACATGGGGCTGACTTCTGCCACTTCTTTGGCTTTCTGGAGTGCCAGCTTCTGATTGGTAGCCTCCTCCATCTCCTCCTCATCCTGCAGTAGACATATTGTTTAAGTTAGCAACATGGAAATATGGGGCCAGTGGCAAGGTAAGGAGACCCACAGCAACCAATCAGTTTACATACAAATACGGTTTTAAAAAGGTAAAAGTCCACTTGAACTAGAGTGGCTACCTAAGGCATTTTTACAATGTTTATTACATGTTAAAGCATGTGTAAACTCAATCACTCATTGAAGCATTAACATGTTAATGTAATATCAAAACTAATTTTATACCTTTCTGAATCTGCAGCTTCATTTAAAATAATACCTGGTACCCTCGCCATGAAGGTCTTTGTTCAGGCACTTCCTGCTATAGGGTGACAACGCTCTGACCCTGTCTCCAAGTTGTGCTACTGCGTTGTCACTCAGGCTTTTGATGGAAACTACAAGCAGCCATTTTAAGAGGCATTACACAGGCATGGTCCACTGTGATTACCATCAAGAACCCTCAGAAAAATGCCATGCAGCCATCACTGGAGTGCATGTAGACAGGAAGTGACTGCAAAGAAGCTGCAGGAAATCAGCAGCTCTAAGATACAACAAAGAATGATAAAAAAAAATGTTAAGACGTGTTGAAAAACAATTATTTAGAATACACAATGCTTTAGCCTATAAAATGTCACTTAATTAGGGTTTACATCAGTGAGTCCTGTACCTTTGTAAGTTCCTGTGCATTGGCTAGATTGTCGACAGCAATGGCTAAAAATACATTCAGGAGGGTGTCTGATTCAGGTTAAGGATTGAAAAACAAATTTTCCACACATAATAAAGATGAAATGCTATAGTATCAGTGTAGACAGAGAAAAGTACTGTAAGCAACTATGGATAACCAGAGGAGTCTATGCACAAACATGACTGTCCCAACCAACATAGTCCTGCATGTCGGTGTGATGTCTATGCATCACCTTTTTAGGGTGGAACCGTTTGAAAAGCTTAATTTACCAGCTGAAGTTTCTCCTTAACCTCCCTGGCGGTATGATTATTTCAGATTTTTGGTGCTGAAAGTGGTACCATTTTTTTGCATGGAAATATGTATTTTTTTTATTGTAAGTCTAGTAAACATTCCGGATATAAAACTTGAAACATGAAATCATAAATTATAATTTAATAAATACTCATAAAAAATAATAATATAATAATACATTTTATTCAATAATACAATCAAACCAAAAACACTGAAATTTGAAATGTAGCGCCAAGTTCGCACATCACTGAGCAAAGTCACAAAATCGTTTTCAGTGTCTGATGACGAATTTCCCCCACAAATCATTATCACTCAATTCTGCAAGTAGTTCTGATTTACTATCGCTGTTCTTTAGCCGGTCTAAAACCGATTTTGACCTAAAGGGACGCTTTTTGGACACCGTGGACTTTTCTCAGTTTCCAGGCAGAAAGAACTGTCAAAATGCAGGCAGGGCACAGGACAAAGCACTAGGGACAAAATGTATGTGAAATGCTTTGATACAGGAATGTTTTGCTATAAAATAATCGTTTTTAAAAAAATTTAATTTTTTTTAAATTTTCAAATTTGCTGCCGGTTCCGGCGCCCGTACGTCCCGACGTCACAAGGACCGGAACACGGAAGCCAGATGCCGACATCGGCCGGAGGAGATGGCCGGGGACGCTGCAGGGGACGCATCGCGGGAGCGAGGGACAAGGTAAGCGCTGTAGGGAATCCCAGAGCAACGCCGCATGGTAAGCCCGAGTGTAGCTCGGGGTTACCGCTTTTGGTACTGAAACTTTACCCCGAGCTACACTCGGGAATACCGCCAGGGAGGTTAAAGGTACTTTCTAGTCAAGCAAGAATATGTTGTATTCAAGCAGAACTAATGCTTCTGATTTACCCATTTCCCAAAAGAAAGCTCAAACTAGAAATTTGTTGTAGTGTTTTAATTTACATTGTGCCTATTAGCACATGCACTGTGTTTGCGAAGTTCAAGTCATGCCTCTGGTGATAATTGTCATAGTTGCCAGCTTGCTTATGTTAGCTCTCAGCCAGTCTTTCAAGCCCTCAAATGGCTCCAATGCCCCATTTCTTCTATCTGATCACAACCTTATAAGTTTCACACTCTCCCTGTCTTCTACCTCCTCTCCTCCCAATCAGCAATCCATTACCAGAAGAAACCTTTGCCACGTGAACCCTTCTTTTCTCTGCTTTGCAACAGACTACCTCTGTGACAAAATCTCACCCTGTCTTGCCCCAACCTCACTACTTCTGTCTACAATAGCTCACTCCCACCGTTCCTGACTCCCATGTGCTCCCTTTGTTACATGCAGAATTAGTTCTCATCCTCTACAACCTTTCGAAACAGAAGACTCCGCAAGTCTTAAAAGACACACTTGTGCTCTTGAGCAAGTGTGGTGTAAAACTAAACTCCTGCAAGACTTCCCTTTATAAATCTGACCTCCTAGAACACAACATCTACCATTGTGCTTTCATCACTCTCATCAACACCCTCACTTTGTCAGCTCTTTTTTACCTCGAACTCTTTCTTTGTCTTCCATCATCTTCCCCAACTAACTCATTCACTGCCCAGGACATTACCAATCATTTAAAAAAACACGATTGATGCAGTTTTTGAGGAAATCTCCATTGTCCAGATATCACTTACCATATCAGGTCTACCACCATACTCAACACTTTCCACCTTTGACCCTGTTACTACTGAATCCCATCCCCTCACATATACTTGCATCCCCTCTTGCTCTATTCTGCACTCTCTAACTCACATATCCAATCTCTTCCCCAGTACTGGCAGCTTCCCCTCCCCTTTAACCACAAGCCTACAGGGCACTTATACCCCCTTCCTGCCCAGGCCAATTTCCAGCTTTCAGCACTGTTGCACTTTGAATGACAATTGCGCGGTCATGCAACACTGTACCCATATGAATTTTTTATCATTTTTTTGTGACAGATAGAGCTTTATTTTGGTGGTATTTAATCACCTCTGGGTTTTTTATTTTTTCTTAAACAAACCAAAAACCACTGAAAATTTTGAAAAAAAAAAAGTTTTTTCCTAGTTTTTTCTTATAAAATTTTGTAAATAAGTGATTTTTCTCCTTCACTGATGTGCGCTAATGAGGCTGCACTGATGGACACTGATAGGTGGCACTGATGGGCACTGATGAGGAGGCATTGGTAGGTGGCACTGATGGGCATTGAAAGACAGCACTGATATATGGCACTGATAGGCGGCACTGACGGGCACTGACAGGCGGCACTGACTGGCACTGACAGGCGGCACTGACTGGCACTGATAGGTGGCACTGGGTGACACTGAAAGGCAGCTCAGATGGGCACTGATGTGCACTGGTAGGCACTGATATGTGGCATTGATGTGGCACTGATGAGCACTGGCACTGGTGAGCACAAACAGCTGGCTCTGATGGACACTGACAGGTAGCACTGCTGGGGCTACACTGACCATCAGGGCACACTGATCATCAGTGTAGATGTCCCCTCCGCAGAATGCCGATTACCGTCTCTCCTCTCCTCTCAAGCTGTCAGCGTGACAGCTCGAGAGGAGAGAAATGCCGATAACTGGCATTTCCCTGTTTACATGTGATCAGCTGTGATTGGACACAGCTGATCACATGACCGAGCCGACATCTTCGGTTCTTTCTGTGGATCAGTGATCTGCTGTGTCCGAGGGAGCCGCGCATGCGCAGTGAGAATGGGAGGACGTCATATGACGTCCTCCCAGAACGAAAGAACCTCCTTGCGTCCATCATATTACTATATGGCGGGCGGGAGGTGGTTAAAATAGGCATTGGTCACCCCAAACTTAAAAATCTGTCTGAGCTACCACCTCACTGATAACAACCTTTTCGACCCCTTACAGTTTGACTTTCACCCACAACACCCAACAGAAACTGCCCTGTCTAGCATGTGCTGCTGCCCGACTTATCCACCCTACCCATCCATTCAGTGGCCACCGCTCCTCTCTGGGAATCCCTTCATTGGCTTCTGCTTGGCCAATGAATAAGAGTAAAAGGAGAGAAGAAAGGCGCCTCTAAGTGCAGCAAAGCACTTTAATTCAGCATAAAAGTAGGAACACTCACATGTTAGTAGAGTAATACAGGCACGTTTAGTATATGGTGTGGAAACACTGTGTGGAACGGATGTCACTGGTGCCTAATACGTCCTGCGTCTCACTGGAAGGAGTGTGGTAGCAAGAGGGAGACAGATGTGGAGCTGGCCAGCATGCACGCACTCCTCAACGCGTCACATTGAATTCTGGTCACTGACGTCATCATGCCTACACGCGCTCCAGAGTGTGTTCTAGCCGCCATCTTGAGGAGTACGAGCATGCCAGCCGGCTCCACATCTGTCTCCCTCCTGCTACCAAGCTCCTTCAAGTGAGAGGTGGACGTATTATGCAAGGCGGACATATTATACACCAGTGAAAGCCGTTCCACACAGTGTTTCCACACCATATACTAAACATGCCTGTATTACTCTACTAACATGTGAGTGTTCCTACTTTTATGTGGAATTAAAGTGGTCTGCTGCACTTTGAGGCGCTTCTTCTCTCCTTTACTACACAGAGTCTGCTACAGTACTGCATGAAGCTTGCCCTTAGTGCCATACGGACCCCTCCAATCCAAGTCACCCAGACTATTTCCACTAACTATTAGACTTTTTGGACTAGGTTCCAGTATTTGCGCTGAATATAATTTCTTTCTTTCTTACTTGAAAGTACTAACAACAACAAACAAAGCCATCCACAACTCTGCCCCTAGCTATATCACCAATTTAATCTCACAATATCACCCAAATATTGGACAAATAAGGACTCTTGCTCTCTAGCTCCCATGTCACATTCTCCTATGCTCACCTGCAGGATTTCTCCAGAGCCTCTCATTTCCTCTGATACTAGCTTTCCCAATATGCTTAGCTATCTCCTACTCTGTAAACTATTAGGCAATCTCTGAAAGGCAATCTCTGAAAGCCCATCTCTTCAGGGAGTCCTGCTCCACTTCCACCTAAAAAAAACCCTGTAATTTTACTTTTCTCCATCAGTTCATCCCTAACAGTTTTTACCTTTTTTGTATCACCTGCTCCTCTCTTTTAGATTGTAACAATCTCATAAGCAGGGCCCTCTGAATCCTCTTGTAACTGTACTGTCACCCTTTATTTTGTAAAGGTCAACATAAACTATTGGCACTTCCAAGCAAAAATAAAGGTAAGACGATTTCCATTATTTTTAATAGAGTGGCTTCCCTCTTTTCTTGCTTGGAAGTGGACTCTATGGAGTGGTCAGTGACCTTTTGTAAGCATGCTCCCAATAGCAGGGGAATAAAGGGGTTGATACCTGTATTGGGGATGGGACACGGATGCAAATTGCTGGCACTACATAAATCCTGTATAAGAGCAATAGCTGGTCATGTGTGCAGCAATATGGCAACTGCAAATCCAAAAGGGACTAATGGCAGGAATATATGGTAAGAAAATCGTACGAAAATTTTCGTTGATCAAACGATCGACCAACTTTCTCTTCGTTGATGAGCAGGATGTTATAACCGATAACGATATTGTGAACGAAAAAATCCGGTTGAATAACAGTGAAAAAGTTTGTTGTTTCGCATGCGAACGACTGATTTTCTATGCGGTGGTATGACGGTCATCTGAAAAAAATCTGTCAGGCGATATCACGCATGAGCGGAAGCAGATGATGTCCTGGATGTTTATGTCCAAGGATCCATAAATCCAATTTAATCCAATTAATTCCAAGGATTTATGGCCAATTAATAGTTCTGGGCGGAAGGGCGTGGCTACAAGGTCACACGCACACTGCATCACTTCCACTTGTACGGAAGACGTCAACACTACGTATTGCTCGCCGAACAATTTTTTCCGATTGGTTAATGTGGGCCACGATTTCGACCAACAAACGACCGCCGATCGGTTGTCAGATGATTGATCGGTCGATTTTCTTAACGTGTATTCCTGCCATACGATGGCTATGTCTTTGGCCAATAGGACAGCCTAGTTTCACTGTAAAGCCTAATTGAACTATCAGTTAACTATATTCCAGGTGCATCAAACAAAAGATGTGCAAAATGCTACAGCTCTTTTTTCTTTTATAGAAAGCAGACAAAACCTGAGTAGAAAAACCTGTCCCATGCCGGCATGCTGCAAAGAAGGACCTTTGCTATTTGTGCGGAAGCAGAGGTTTCCCTGCAGCAGTCTGACTTTCTTCATGCTGAGACAGAACTATGCCTTTTACCTGCAGATTGCAGAAAGAATACAATTATTTGTGAAAGACAAATTGCTAGAAATCCTTGTCTGTGTTGAAATAATGGTATATGTATTTGTATTTTGTACTTTGGTTTTATAAATAACGATAGTCATTGCTGAGTCAAGAGGCCCATAGCGGAAATATAAAAATTGCTCTAGTCCATAATGGGTATACAGGTATGGGAGCTGAAGTGGTGGAACTATTTTGACATCAAAGGATACAGTTTCCAAACAGAGTCAGGATGATGAAGTAAATACAAGAGTACATTCCTTTGCTGACACCCCCTTGTGATTCGATTCCAAAGTACATGACATTGTTCCAGTCCTCCCCTGTCAGGATCTGCAAGCAACATTACTGGCATAAGTAATAGATCAGAGCTAAACAATGTTTGACAAGTATAACAGAACATCTAAAGTCCCTTATTTGGTGGCTTAGTGGTGACCGGTTATAGCAAGACTGACAACCGCGGAAAATGGAACCAAAACATTACTCCAGTATGTTTTCTGGATTCTGGGAGGGAACCATGCAAATATACAAACCATTCCAAAATACAAACCATTCCTTATGTAACCTAGCACTGCAAGGCAGGATGCTAATCACTTAGCCAGTGTGCTGTATTTTGGGCATGCCTACTGGTACTAAAATCAGAGACACCAAAGAGTACAATAAAAATGGTAGTCCAGGCTTTTTAATAGTAATTCTACAATATGTTAGAAAAGCCAACATATACAAGAAATAATTCAAATATGAGCTACAACATCAATATCATTAGACCCACCTGAAAAACGGTCAAGATGGCAGTGGGGAAGGTGTCAAAATTTGTGTTTCTTGTTTCCTCTTCAAAGTAAAATCTGAAAAACAAGACAGAGTTATACATGTGGTGTTTTAAAGAATGTCCAAAGCCAAAAAACTTTGTTTTTGATAGTAGAAAATAGTTAAAATCGCTTGGATATGGAAAACTAGGAAAATCCTTTCTAAAACAGTTGTCACTGAAACAAGTGTTTCCATTGAACAATTTCCCTTCTATACCTATTCCAGTGACAACTCAACATTTTGGCTTTTCTCTCACTTTCTGCCTTGGTGACTTACGTTTTTCTATCTCTGACTCTTGAACTTGAGAGTCAGGGGTTAGGGGTTTCCTGAAGTCTGATATTTTGATGCCCTATCAAGGAACGTTCTACCTTTTTTCTGCAGCAGCTCATTCTTTTGAAATGTAGATTAAAGCTTATGTATTTTTCCATTGTATGCTCAGTTTGAATTGCTTAGGGTTGGGACAGGTTTATGTAAACGTTTAAACAGCCTACACCGCTCTTGTATTTCAATTTTGGGAGATGTCATGAAATGATGGACAATTTTAATTATGTCAAAGAGTTACGTGTATATAAAGCCAAAACATTGTATTATTAGATTGTGGAATGGTTAAAACTGCTATGTTTGGGGTTTTTTTCTGCTGTGTGGGTCCCCTTCTCCCTTCACTATCTGCCCCACACAACAGGAAATGAGGTGAGCTCTCTCCAAAGTTAGAGGAAATACCCTCTGAGATAGCTGTGACCAGAACAAGTGCCCCTTTGGAAGATTTATCTTGTTTCAGTGACAATCGAAAACATTTCCATTGTGTAAATTTCTTATGACTTTCTATCCTCGTGACTATGGTTGCCTGGACAATCAGAAAGGGAGAATTTCCTGAGCTGGGACAGAGATGGCAGTAAAAACCTGACAGGAGTTCTAACCCTTCCACATTACATACCGAACTATTACAACCTAACAATTTATTATATGTCTAAGGACTCCAAAGGTGAAATATCAGCACTCCCAAAGACATCTGGGAGCCTCAATTTAGATACTGCCATGCTATATATTACGCTGATCATGGTAATGTGTAGCTAAAGAAAAGGGAAATTATCATCGGAACTATGACTGACACTTACTGTCCTCCAAAAAGCTGCATCCCCAAAAGCGCGAAGACCACGATGAAGAGGAAAAGAAGGAACAAAAGACTAACGATTGACTTCATGGAGTTCAGCAAGGACACCACCAAATTTCTCAAGGAGTTCCAGTACCTGCAAACACCAGCAGAAAGTTTATATCCCAGATCACATGTGCAGGTCACAACATGACTTTTGATGGCTAAACTCCATCATGGGTGATATGGGAGCACACTATAGGCAGATGGAGCTCTTACTTTGTGACTTTGAAAATACGGAGAAGCCGCAGAGCTCGAAGCACACTGATCCCGAAAGAGGTTCCTGGTTTTACTGCTGCCCAAATCACCTCGAAAATACTACCCACTATAACCTGTAAGAACAACAAACAGTAAAACGACCTTTATATTGCATTACACAATCATGAACTGAAGAGTAGGATGAGGATGGTGATTTTTTTCAGAAGAAACCACCATTATCCTGCAAGAAGAACAAAGCTGGAGAACTATCATGACTGTCTCTTCTGCCTTCTTTCCCATAATCCCCTTCTCTTTTCAGCACGGGGCTGCTGCTGTATTTACATGACTATCCTGCATGAAGATAAAGCCACTGAAATATTCTTTCCAATAATCACCAGTAATTCAATCTTTATTTGTAGAATAGTAAAAATTTAAGCAATACCTTTTGCAAGACTAAATGAATGTAGGTGCATGCTTTCATAATTAGTTTTCTCTTTTTCAGGCATGGTTTTAATTTTTCAATTTTTATTTGGCATATAAACATATCTGCTTTAGGCCTCTTGCACATGGGCAGAAAAAACATTGCACTTGTTGCCTTGTAGTGGGTTTTTGTTTAATTTTTTTTATAGATCTGAACAAAGGTGCATTGTTGTCTATGGGGGTAAGTTCTGTTATGCATCGATGTATTCAGAGCCATAAGAAAAAAATAGAAAATGTTTTGTTTGAATGGAATAATTTAGGAATCTGTACCCAAGCACATACAAGCGTATAAGCCTAAACTGAATTACTGGCAGCTAGAGGAGGATGAAGAAGAATTTTGCGCTTATTAACTCAAGGTCTTTAAGGAACATGACTTGTGCTTTCACATCAGAATCTTGTTGACAGCAAGAACCTGCATATAAACATCAGTAAATTATTACTAGAGATGTGTACGACAGAAACATTTTGTTTCAGTTTTATTTGTTAAAGTGGTAGTAAAGCACACAAAATAAATCTAAAGAAATCATCTCCCTGCAAGTAAGGGCACAGTGTGCTAGTACGCATCGCATACTAGCACATTATGAAAGACCTGCCTGAAAATGAGGCCCTCCAGCAGAGCACTGTCATGGCACCCCGGGGTTTCTATCTTCATCCGGTCTTCCTACCGGGTTCGTGGGCTGCAACCGTTTGACTGGCCAAGTCATGGTGACGCTGTCCATTGAAAGCACAGTGCGCATGCGCTGGTGACATCACCGGCACTGCTAAAGTAAATATCTCCTACGCTGTGAACGTCTAGGAGATATTTACAGTACCTACAGGTAGGCTTCACTACCACTTTAAGTAAATCATTTAATCTCCTCACAATTGTTATGTTAGAATGATACGTTTTCGTAATGATTCCTTATTTCAAAACACTATATATTTGTTGTTCCGAATTAATTTGTATTTTTGGAAGTTCTGTTTTGTTTTTGTTATTTAGAAGATTGGCTACAATCATTTTAATGTAATTAATTACTACATATCATTCGTTATGTTATTAAGTTGAATTCATTTCACCATTCCCAACTGACTTTGTTGGGTCTGCAAATTAAACAAATGGTCTTTTAAGTTCAACCCCAATACAAAAAGGATTTTATTAGAATATTCATGCTACGCTTACTAGAATAAAAGCAATTGGATCCGTATTGATTCGGACCACTTGCTATGTCATTACATTATTCTGGATGCTTCATACAATAACAAAAGGCCCATCTATTGCGTCATGTCTTCCAAATGAAACAAATTAATTTATTGATTTTGTTATAGTTTATTTCGGATTAGGTGAATTTTATTAGTATTGTGATTCGGAAATCCAGATCTCAGAATCATGCAAATTTAGTCAGAATTTCAATTCATAATGAATCGCACATGTCTAATTATTACATCTATGATCTTACTAATGGAGCAATCCTAACCTCGCTATCACAGGAATTAAAGTGCTTCAAAATGTATTTTTTTTTTTTTTGTTGTCTGTGCATCATGTCAGGGATTTTCCTTCACTTCCTGCTCAAGAGATACTGCAGGAAGCAAAGGGAAAAATTTCCTCGGTTTTGTGCCTCTGTTGGTAGATTTCTCCTCACTTACTTTTAGATTAAATTCTGCAGGATTTTGGACTTGCCATCTCTTTCAGGCTAGGTTCACAAATGTGCGGGTGGTGCCGTTGTGGATTTACACTGAAGAATGCGGACCTGCGGGCGGGTAATTAATTCTAATGGCACGCCGCCCTCACTGGAAATCGCAATCATACTGGGAACCGAGGTTCCCATGTGGGCTGCGTTTTCAGAAGAAGTGCAGGGATTTCTTCCCTGCGTGTCCCAGGGCACGGGTGTTCATTGAATGGGCTCTCGTGCCCGTGCTCAGATATGTGAACCAGGGATCAGTGGTCACCAGGAAAAAGAAGGTGAACCTACCAAGCAGGGACACAGCCAGCAACAAAATTCTGACAGAGGTTAGACATTTCCCTACTCTACCCGAAACGGAAAAAAACTAATAATTTTGACATGTTTATCCCTAATTACAAAATGTGAATTCATCCTGAACACAGCTGGGTATCTGAATGAAGTTAAAGTATTCACACCCACGGTCTACCAAAACAGTTACATTTAATGCATTCCTCTGCTAATAACTGTCAATGTTACCAGTGTACTTATTTTAGCTCTCAACTGAAATGCAGAGCAATCAAATGGCTGGTGTCATAGGTGATTACATGTGCAGCACTATGGTAACTGCAGATCAAACAGAGACCAAGATGGCAGCTTCTTTGGCTGTAAAGGATTGGAAGGTTTAGTTTCGCTTTAACCTCTTGCTACTCATGTAAGCCATATGTGCAGCAGGAAAAGAGTAGGTTTTTAAGGTCTACATGTTGCACATATACAGTATCTCACAAAAGTGAGTACACCCCTCACATTTTTGTAAATACTTTATTATATCTTTTCATGAGTCAGCACTGAAGAAATGACACTTTGCTACAATGTAAAGTAGTGAGTGTACAGCTTGTATAACAGTGTAAATTTGCTTTCCCCTAAAAATAACTCAACACACAGCCATTAACGTCTAAACCGCTGGCAACAAAATTGAGTACACCCCTAAGTGAAAATGTCCAAATTGGGCCCAATTAGCCATTTTCCCTCCCCGGTATCATGTGACTCATTAGTGTTACAAGGTCTCAGGTGTGAATAGGGAGCAGGTGTGTTAAATTTGGTGTTATCGCTTTCACTCTCTCATACTGGTCACTGGAAGTTCAACATGGCACCTCATGGCAAAGGTTCCACTCAGAACAGGCCTCTTCATGGTCGACCAAAGAAGTTGACTGCACATGCTCAGCATCATATCCACAGGTTGTCTTTGGGAAATAGACAAATGAATGTTGCCAGCATTGCTGCAGAGGTTGAAGGGTGGGGGGGTCAGCCTGTCAATGCTCAGACCAAACACCGCACACTGCATCAAATTGGTCTGCATTGCTGTCATTCCAGAAGGAAGCCTCTTCTAAAGATGATGCACAAGAAAGCCCGCAAAGAGTTTGCAGAAGACAAGCAGACTAAGGACATGGATTACTGGAGCCATGTCCTGTGGTCTGATGAGACCAAGATAAACGCATTTGGTTCAGATGGTGTCAAGCGTGTGTGGCGGCAACCAGGTGAGGAGTACAAAGACAAGTGTGTCTTGAATACAGTTAAGCATGGTGGTGGGAGTGTCATGGTCTGGGGCTGCATGAGTGCTGCCAGCACTGAGGAGCTACAGTTCATTGAGGGAACCGTGAATGCCAACATGTATTGTGACATACTGAAGCAGAGCATGATCCCCTCCCTTTGGAGACTGGGCCACAGGGCAGTATTCCAACATAACGACCCCAAACACACCTCCAAGACCACCACTGCCTTGCTAAAGAAGCTGAGGGTAAAGGTGATGGACTGGCCAAGCATGTCTCCAGACCTAAATCCTATTGAGCATCTGTGGGGCATCCTCAAACGGAAGGTGGAGGAGCACAAGGTCTCTAACATCCACCAGCTCCGTGATGTCGTCATGGAGGAGTGGAAGAGAACTCCAGTGGCAACCTGTGAAGCTCTGGTGAACTCCATGCCCATCAGGGTTAAGACCGTGCTGGAAAATAATGGTGGCCACACAAAATATTGATACTTTGGGCCCAATTTGGACATTTTCACTTAGGGGTGTACTGCAGTTTAGACATTAATGGCTGTGTGTTGAGTTATTTTGAGGGGACAGCAAAGTTACACTGTTATACAAGCTGTACACTCACTACTTTACATTGTAGCAAAGTGGCATTTCTCGAGTGTCGTCACATGAAAAGATATAATAAAATATTTACAAAAATGTGAGGGGGTGGACTCACTTCTGTGAGATACTGTACATCTATGGACTACCAAGGTTTTTGTGCTCAGAGAACACCCACTGCAGTCTCCCAGCACAGTGATTGAGCTGTCATACACAGCTCTTGGCCTCTAGTAAGGATCAGGAACTGGTGGGACAGGCCATGTGATCACTTTGACAGAATTTCTCCCCCCTGGACTCGAAGACCTAACTGAAAGGATGCTGGAGCTAGTTAGGAAGTAGTTAAAACAAACAACAAAAACAGCTTGAAGGAGTTGTTTTAAGTGATAGAAAAACTCACCCCAAAATCGAAACAATTAAAAGATGAGTGAAAGTAGTTTCGAGGACCGAGACCATACATCTTCAGGGACATTTCTGTTAGAAAGAGACCTAGGAAAACAAACTCTGCAAAATCTGTAAAACAAACAAGAATTAAAATGAACTCTATCCATTTCCTTTATCTGTGGTATGGTATTGTTATACAAATATACAGAATACATTGATATATAGGGCTATAAGAAAACTAGGTTAAACATCAAAGCTGTTAGGCTGAATTGACATTGGAACTGACAGATGTTGGAGTGCTTTACCTCTACATCAGCTGTCTATTTCGACTGCCATACAGGGCAGTGTGGTACATGATTTAGGGCCAGTTCACACTACAAAAATGCACTCCAGATGCATTACGGATATGTTTTTGCTTACAGTTCACACTACACTCCATTTCTGGGGCAGTTTTGGTGCAGTTTGTCATGTTCCAGTATGGTTCTGTGCTACTTATTTTCTGCATCGGAAACTGACTGGAACTGACTGCACTAGTGTGAACCAGGGCTATTGGAATACATGTAAATCACTGTTTTATGCAAAAAAAGTGCACAGAACTGAATCTGGTGTGAACTAGCCCTTGGCGCATCACACAGCTCCCTTTTTTTAAACACAATATGGCATTTTATGTAGTGTCAGATGCCAATTGACCTTTCTTGTTGTGCCGTACCAAGTGTTTGCTTTGGGCTGTTAATTCTAGAGATACTTATGATAAAATTCAAATACAACTGCTAAAGTCTTACATTTTTACAAAGGGCACTTCCAAAGATTAAAGGTGATAGTCAGTGCTTCCCAAGTCATCTTTATAGGAGACTCAATGTACACCTCTTGCTCTGACTCCCAGAATCCTTTGCTGCCAAGCTAATGACAAACATGTCAATTAGCCAAGTGATGTGAGCTATCTTTACTGTGCTCATTAGTTTTACAATAGCTCAGGGCTTGAAATTTCCACTTGCCTGCTCACCAATAGCGAGTGGAAATTATGGTGGGGGTGAGTGTGTCCCCCAGGGCCGTCTTGCTGAGCAGGCTCGGAGCTCAGGCCGGATCTGTCGTTGGCACTGGGAGCCGTCAGACTGCTCAATAGCTGAGCGCAGTGAAAGCAAAGCAAGGAGTGTGTGCTGTGCTCTCTGCCTCCCCCTAGAGTGCAGTACCCGGCTCTGTGAGTGAACAACAAAGTACTGCAACTTTTTATGGGTGTGTGTGTGTGTGTGTCTGTGTATGCATGTACAATTGTACATGTGTCTGTGTGTATGTACGTGTGTGTGTGTGTGTGTACATGTGTCTGTGTATGTACGCACATGTGTCTGTGTGAACATGTGTCTGTGTATGTATGCACGTGTCTCTGTGCGTGTGTGTACGTTTCTGTGTGTGTGTGTATGTGTGTGTGTGTGTGTGTGTGTGTGTGTGTGTGTGTGTGTGTATGTACATGTCTGTGTGTGTGTACAGGTGTCTCTGTGTGTGTTTGTTGGTCGCGAGTAACTCTAAGGCCTGGCTAGTAGCTCAGGACCAGGGGTGGACTGACCATTCGAGCACTCGGGCACTGCCCGAGGGCCCGGGGTCAGTAGGGGGCCCCATGAAATGCCCCTTGTACCTTTTTTAAAAGCTTTTTTGAGTGTGGACAAGGACACAGAGGCCCCATGATCCCCTATTGCCCGGGGGCCCCATGAGTTGTCAGTCCGCCCCTGCTCAGGACTTGAAATTTTAAGCCTGCAATAGCTTTCTACTCTAAACATTTACAACCTATACATGTATATTCCAGATGTGAACGTGTTAACTTTTAAAGCAGTATTAAATCCAGAAACTAAAATGTATTATATTGCAGCCTACCAAGTCTTAGATGTGATGGCTGCATTAGTTTTATTAGGCTGTTTTCTCCTGCATTTTCACCTGGTGATCAGTTATTTTTCAACTTCTTTAAACAGACTAAGTTGTCCAGCAAAAGTGGCAGTTAAGATGCAAAACATTTACTAGTGATAGAAGTGATAGAGATGCTTACAGTGCTTAGCTTTTATTCATTTATTTATTTTTCCTTTTGGGATAAAGGTTGAAACCTTTATCCCAAAAGGAAAAAAAAAATTGCTGTAACTGTTTAAAAAGTGTTAACTGGAGTTTGGCTTTAATTTGTTAGTCCATCTAAATCTTCTAGTGCATTTAGGACTACCCTTGGGCCAGAATGACAAAGCTGATGCCCAAAGGTGTCTTGTGCTCCTCCCTCCAAAGTGGAGGCACCTGGATATTACTGGCTTCATGATGGAATGGGGGAGAGCCCAGGAACAAGGATGGTGGGAGGGGGGGCCCCCTTCCGTACTCTGTGAAAGTGATCAGACAGCCCTCAATAACTTTTACAAGAAAGAGCACCACTGAATCTAAAAAATTATACCAGGATCATGGCTGTAACTGCAGCCATGATCCCAGTATAACCACTTGTTCCCGAAGACGTATGGGTACATCCTAGGGATGTAAAGTGGTTAAAACAAGGATAAATACTAGAGATTAACTGTAATAATAGAGTAAAATGTAGTTGCTATAGGGGTAAACACTTTTTAGCGAACACTAGAGGGAATTAGTGAACAAAGTGGTATGTATCTCTATGCTCCTCAGCTCCATATTGCAGTATTTTATTAAAGGTTTAGAAGAGAAAAGAGCCTAAAGAACATTCTTTTCTGCCAACAGAATGAATGTACTTGCAGATTTGCAAGACAAATGTAAATTTGTTATAAACTGATCCCTCAGTATTGCAGTGGTTTTGCCTGTACTTTTTTCCTAAATTGCTGACATCTCAAAACTTAATTGTCAGTGACCCTTGATTCTCTCACAACCTAACATCCTAGAGTTGGCATGGTAACAAATAAATAAAAAATGGACTGCTTTGATAAGAATGAGGGCAAGGACACTTTTTTTTTTTTTGTAGTCCCATTATAAAGAATTCCATTTATCCAGAGACACAACAGAATTTGAAAGGAATTCTCTCCAAAGTGCGGGGAAATACCTCCATGACAATGGTCGCCAGTGCAAAGAGTGTGAGTCTCTCCAGCAGGGCGCAGACAGCAAATAAAAGCCTGACAGAGGTTCTATTCCTATTCTATGCTAAAAGTTAGATAATTTTGAAGATATTAGATTGCCTGTGCAGAACACTCTTAAAGTATAATTGGGGGCGAAGAACACTTACCTTTCTGCATGAACCTTAAATAACAACAATAATAATGATATTAAAACAAGGGTCTTAAGAACAAGTAGTGTGGAGTCAGCTACTTACACAGGGCTTTGGTGAGCCACGCCGGCTGGTTGTAGTGTACAATGGCAACACAAAGTGTGTTCAATGCCACAACACACAGTACAAACCAGTAAAAACTCTGTGCCTTAACCATACGGCGGATGAAAAACCGGAACATCTTTTCTTTGCGGCGGAGGTAAGACGAGCTCTCGTTTTTTCCACTTTTCAAGCTTGACCGGGCAAAGGGGGATCCTGTAGATAGAAGGATTCATTACAGCCAAACTCCTGGCAGGCAGTAAATACACAGATGAAATACACTATGGGAGATGATGTATTCTCCTATTTGTAAATCTGTACAGTTAGTCCTATGATCAAGGTGCCCTGCCAGACAGCACAGCTATATGTATGGCTTTTACTGTAGCAGCAACAGGGCTTGGTCATGAAACACACTTCTATTGTGTTGACTGGACAGTGAATGAGAAGCAGCACACTGGTGAGTCATTTGGTTTCTCTCTGCCGGTCAGCATGCTCCCTATCGACACATGTGCACTACACAGAGCCTGATTGGCTCCCCTGAGTGCAGGAAGATATTAAAACAGATTCAGCAAATACCCTACCTTAAATTTAAATATATTTGTTTTTTAATTGATTTTTTTTTTTTGGAGTTTGGATTTAAACGACCATAAAGCTAGTTTTAGGAGGTCACTTCTTATAACAAACCACAGGGCTGGTCAGGCTTTGGTCCTATAAAAACAATGTTCAGTTACTCGAAGGTGGATTGCCAAGTAAATTTTAAAATGTTTATGCACAACAGCAGTAAGACTACAATTATCGCAACCTTCGAATTTCAGCATCAAGAATCTGCAAATTCCTGCGACTGGAATGACAGGTGTGTGCGAGGAGCTGCAGCCATTCAGTCCATGCAATTTTATTATTTATTTCAAGTACTTATATAGCGCCATCAATTTACGCAGTGCTTATACACATATATATATATATATATATATATATATATATTACATTCACATCAGTCCCTAACCCTCAAGGGGTGTACAATCTAAGGTCCCTAACTCACATTCATACATACACATACTAGGGCCAGTTTAGACAGGATCCAATTAACCTACCAGCATGTTTTTGGAGTGTGGGAGGAAACCTGAGTACCTAGAGGAAACCCACGCAGGCACAGGGAAAATATGCAAACTCCAGGCAGGTGGTGCTATGGTTGGGATTTGAACCAATGACCCTAGTACTGCCAGGTGGAAGTGCTAACCATTTAGCCACTGTGCTGCCCCATACAATGCAATGACAGGCTAATTGCGCCTGCAGCTATCTGTGACTGTTCGCAACATCATCTGCCTCTAAAAGCAGGTAATCACTGACTGTGCGAATAGTTAAGAATAACTGCAGATTCCCGTATCCCCTGAAGACGTGCATGCACACGAAGCGCGTAGGGAGGGGCCTTATGTGCTGATGTCACTCCACTGTTTTCAGGATTCAGACCAGTGGCCATCTTAGTAAGTCTGGACTGCTTGTTTACATTACCACGTGGATTTATTTTATACTTTGTACTGATATTTTACCAATAAACACTGCAATATATACCTTTACCTTGGCTCTGTGGTGTGGCTCCTTTCTATCTAGGGAACCGCATTGGTGGCCGGCGGCTGGATTGCTGAGGAGATGGTTTTGGATGTGCAGCATTAGCTATGACTATTGTACTTTGGTAAATGCATAAGGGTGGAGGATTGCACACTGCTGGTGATGGGAGTGTTGAGTTTTTTTCCTACACCTAGGGACTTTCTATACATTTTATCTAAAGAGGATTGATGTATTGTTCCTTTTGGATATACATGTTTACATTTGGACATTTATATTGGCAATAGCAATAGCACCCCCCATTGACTTCTCCATCATGTCCAACAATGCCACCATCAAACCCGCCCCGCAGGCCAGAGTACTTGGTGTCATTCTGGACTCCAACCTATCCTTCCAGCCCCAAGTCCAATCTTTAACAAACTCGTGCAGACTCCACCTCTGCAACATCGCCAAAATACGCACGTTCCTAACCCCAGAAACCACTACACAACTCATCCACTCCCTTATCATATCACGACTCGATTACTGCAACTCCCTCCTTACTGGCCTGCCTCGCCGCTGGCTATCCCCGCTTCAGTCGATCCTGAATACGGCTGCCAGACTCATTCACCTTTCCAACCGCTCCGTTTCCGCCACCCCCCTCTGCCAATCCCTCCACTGGCTTCCGATTGCTCAACGGATCAAATTCAAAATCCTAACACTGACGTACAAAGCTGTCCATCATACTGCCCCGAACTACACCAACCTAATATCCAAGTACCACCCAACACGCACACTCCGCTCCTCACAAGACCTCCTTCTATCTAGTTCCCTGGTCTCCTCCTCCCATTCCTGGCCTCCAGGACTTCTCCAGGGTATCACCCATCCTCTGGAACTCCCTGCCCCAACCCATCAGATTATCACCTACTCTCCTCTCCTTTAGGCGCACCCTGAAAACCCACCTCTTCAGGGAAGCCTACCCCACCCCCTGCTAACTTGCCAACCTCCTCCACTCTTCCTACCACTCCATCCCCCACAGCTTTCTCCTCCTGTGCCACCATCCACTCCCTCCTAGATTGTAAGCTCGAAAGAGCAGGGCCCTCGATCCCCTCAGATTTTGCATTGTATTGTATTGTTATTGTTCTGTCCCCCATTGTAATGTACAGCGCTGAGCGAACTATTGGCGCTTTATAAATACTGTATAATAATAATAATAATATTGGTTTAATTTTTTTGCTGCACCTTATAGTGTATGGTGTATTACTCTTTTGACACTGATATGCTTTATGGGTAATTTATATTGAATTTGGGGTATTAACTTTTTTCAGTATTGATTGGATATATATGTATCTTGTTTACACTGATGCACTTTACAGACAATTCATTTTGGATACTGGCACAGTATATATATTTATGCTATAATTAGCATTTACTTTTAAGTGCTGCACTTTTATCTTTATAACAGCCACAAGAATTTGCAGGATATGCTAACTGCCCATATGAATATAGCCTAAGGCTGAGAAATTTAGGCTAGGGCTACACTGGTTATTGGGGTTGAGCTCAGGCAGGTTAGGATCCTATTCCGAACCCACCTGAGCAATCATGCCAGGAAGCGGTCAATGTACTTCGCCAATCATAAGCAATCGAGACATCTGAACACGCCTGAACGTATCCCTACTGGTGATTTTAATCTCTTGCTACTAGGAAATTTAAAGTAGAACTAAAGGGGAAACTTTTTTTTTCATTTTGGAAGCCATCAATTTTTTATTTTTTTTTGCCATGTGTGTCCCATTGGGATTTTCCTGCACTTCTTTTCCCACATTCAAAACAGGAAGAGGAAATCCCTTCAAAGTGAGGGAATCCCTGATTGAACCCCATTGGAAGACTTTCCCTCTATTACTGTTCTGTTAACAACCAAACATTTGGGATTTTCTTCCACTTTCAATGTTTTATCTTTAGTTACACTTTGACTATTTTGCTGACAGTCACTTAAATAGGTAAAAGCTACACAGGAGACTTTTAGTAGGTCAATCATGCTAATAAAAAAATGCTTGTAAGTTAACTGCTGTGTAACAAATACCTGCTAAACAAATGGAACACATGGCTCCCCTTTGGAGCAGTAGCATCTTGCAGTAATCAATCATGATCAATTGATACTAGAGTCACATTGTTTGATATACAGAGCACCACTAGAGAAAGCCAGTGTTAAAGTGATTGTAAGCCCTCACCTTGTAGAACAACCCATTCAATTTAAAATAGAAATGAAAGACAAAAAATTTATATATAGATATAAAAAAGGGAAAAAGATGCATTTTATAATTTTTTTTATAAGTGCTCACATACCCTCTGTTCTCAGCTGCATAAGAGCTGGTAGAGGAGAAACAGCAGACACTGTGTGCAGGGGCAGGGGGTGGGGGAATGTGTCAGCAGATGTCTGATCATTGAGGAAGAGCACACTGAGTTCCCAGCTCAGCTAGAGAACTGACCACACTGTGTTCTCCTGCTTAGTGTGGTCAGTTTTTAAAAGGAAAGCACAGGGACTGGCAGGAACACCAGGGATTTCACAGAAAGGAAGCAATACAAAGAGAACAGGATACTTTTGCATACAGGTACATGGTACAGCAGGCACATACCAGGAATATGAAATGTTGGGTTTACGTATCCCTTGATCACATTGCCTATTATACAGAGGGAGGAGGATCACACTGCTTCATATACAGATGATCACTAGAAAGAGGGAGCCCAAATCACGTTGTTTGATACACAGCAGAGCAAAGGAAAGCTAAAATGCATATACACATTGTTTCATATACAGATGACCACTAAAGGTAGGGGATGCCAATCACACTAAAGTGGAGCTTCACCCAAAAAGGGAAGTTTTGCTTTTCCTCCTTCTCCTCTCTCATATTTAGAATGCCTTTTTTTTTAAGGGGGGGGGGTACCTGATTTTGATAGGTACCTGCTCCCATTTTTGCTCTGGCTGTGTAGGCGATAGGACTGGAAGTTTGCCCCTACCTCTCCCCACAGCCTCTTGGGAAATGTCACAGGTCCCAGAAGACTGGGAGACCATTCATGGGGCTCAGCGTGGCTTGAGCATGCACAGTGGGCAGTCAGCTGTGAAGCTGCTTGGGCAGTCAGCTGTGAAGCTGCAAGCAGTCACAGCCGGCTGCCCACAGTTAAGATGCCGGTGCCTGGGGCTGAAGACAGGCAAAGAGCCATGTTGGGTGAGGACATCGCTGGATCCTGGGACAGGTAAGTGTGTGCTTTTTAAAAGTCAGCAGCTACACTATTTGTAGTTGCTGATGTTTACATTTGTTTACAAGGTGAAGATACACTACCCTCTTAGGAGCTGTTGAGTTTTCGGTTCCCCTATAGTCCTGCACAGCCAGGCAACATGCATTTCCTTCCAGCCTTAATAGGGGATTGAAACTTGGATGGGGATGAGGGATACATGGGGTGTCCAAGGAATTGTTTAACTGAGGACAACTTCTTGAAACCATATACAAGTGCTCAGAAGGGTTCTCTTCTCTTCTTGGAGAGCTGGTCAGCCTCTCCTGGTGTAGAAATTCCAGGATAAGGGGATCTAGAGTCTGACTCTTTAAAAAGCACAGTCCAGCTGGGGCTAGCCAGGTTTCCCACTCAAATGCCCTCTTCCCAATTCCTGTCCAGGGGGTGTAGAATTACTGTTCCTCTTCTGTAGGCTGCAGTTAGGCAACTGCTTTCAGGCCTTCTGCTGGACTAGCTCTTTCCTTAGCTCCACAGATGGTCTTCTCTCGGGGGGGCAGGCAAGGTCTAGCTTCCCTTCCGTTCGCAGCAAACCTGGAGGCAGACCCTTTCCCTAGGCTTCCTCCCAGGCTTCACTCCACCTCTCACATCTTCCACCCGAACTCTCCTGCTGCTGAGTAGGCTCAGCCACTCTTAAGATCTGTCCTGACTCCATGCCAAACCTCTTGCTTGGGGATTGGTCAGGATCCCTTGAGAGTGCAGAGCAGCTCCTCCTCACCGCCTCCCACTGCATTCTAGAGACTTCTCTAAGTCTCTAGATCAGGGAAAGGTTTCAGAGAGTTGCACTGCAGAGCCTCTCAGCCCTGACCTTCCTTAGGAAGGTGCTACATTAATATACAGATGATCACTGGAGCAAGGTATAGATCAGGGGTAGGCAACCTAAAAGAGGTGGATATCTACCTGAACAACATGGGAGAAGTCAAAGATCACCGGGCACAGTGTCACCTCCTCACGCCTGATTTAAACCTCTAATTGTCGTACTACCATGTCACAATTGTCATAACAATTCACCTCCTCACCACCTGTCAAACACACTCAGATTGCTTTTCAGAAGGAGCAGCAGTGCCTGCTGCACTTGTGTATGAGCCCTTAGTTGCATTCGGCAGCGGCACCCTTAGGGCTTGTTCACACAGAAAGTTAGGAGGTAATTAAACCTGGCAGTTGAGTCCCTACCCCCTTTAGCTGCTGAGGCAGCAGCCAAAGGTGTACACATGCTGCAGCAGGAATTAAACCTACTGTTTCATTTGGTAGGTACTACCACCTGTCAATTACGACCCATTCACGTAAATGGGGTAACTCTGCAAGCACACTGCAACTGTATACTTCTGTGGGATCCAAGGGGTTAAAGTAGCTGATGAGAAAGCAACACAATGCTGTCTGCTTTAACTCCTTCTTTGCTGTACTGCACAAGGTTGCAGGACACTTGCAATGCGGCCTCATTCATTTGAATTAGTCATGCTTGGCAGGCTATACCCACCAACCATGACAGGGTCTATAGCTCCTGCATGTGTACACCCTTGGCCACTGCAGCTAAAGGGGGTGCGGTTGGGGTGGTAAAAACTTAACTTTGGGCTTTTACTACCAAACTGCAAATGTAAATAAACCCTTACTGTTCTGAGCCCCCTATAAGGCTGTTTTAACACTGATGCTTTCAGAAAGTGCTCAAAACCTGCAGAATATAATAGAGGTCTATGGGTAATTGCAGCAAACCTGGAGTAAAGTTTTAGGTACACTGCACTGCACCCACGGTGTGGGTAAACCACAGCACATCAGTGTGAAAGCAGCCCTACACTATTATACCCAGTGTATTGCTTCACACTGGCCGGAATATTTCTTCTTTCCTGCTGTTGGAACCACTCTGGAGACCGCTAGCCAGGATAAGAGGTGGAGTGCAGTTGGTATCACTCCACATGGGACAGGAGCCGGCACTACAGAGGAGGCATCAGTTTATGCGGCTTTTGCTCCCTACTACAGCTCCAACTCTGCAAGTAGTCCCTCTGCATTGCACTCTGATGCTCTGGGATGGTGGATCAGCAAGCCCAGACTGTGATCTACTAGTCACCTGGCCAGGGGCAGACTGACAACTCATGGGGCCCCCGGGCAATAGTGGATCATGGGGCCCTGTGTCCTTGCCCGCACTCAAAGCACACCCAAAAAAGCCTATAAAAAGTGCCCGTGTGCTCGAATGGTCAGTCCACCCCTGCACCTGGCTGAGATCTACTGGTAGTTTCAGATCTACTGGTTGCTGACCCTCTGTATAGAGAATCTAATTTCTTGATATACAGATGACCACTAGAGGGGGTGAGAGATTAGTCACATTGCTTGCTATACAGATAATCACTCCATGGAGGGAGGGGAAATCACAAAGCATGATATACAGATGACCACTAGAGGGTGTATTACAGGTGTGTACATGAAATGCAATAATTAAAATATGGAAGAGTAGGCAAGTATAAACATGGGTGCATTGTCAAAACGTAATTTTAGATAAATGTTACAATATCCAATTTCTTGTGTGACAAGCAATTTGGGGCTGAAAAAAGCTTTTAATGCAAAATGATCCAGGATTCAGAAAATTAGCCTCAAACTATTTTAATACATCTAATGCTTTTGCAAGGCATAAAAATAATTATGCATGTAAATGTACACACATTGAAATTGATATTTATATAACACGTTTTCATCTACTGTAATATATCAGGAAACAAGATGCCTAAGAATACCGTATGGAAAATATGACTGTAGAATACAAAATTTAAGCAAATCCTTTATTATGTTTTGAATCTTAGCTTTATTATGGCTGTATGTAGTGATATTAGACAGGAGTTCATCCATTTTATTTGGTTCAGTGCCCTGACTTGTGAGAAAAATTGACTTCATTGTAAACAGATGGTTTTCTTATTTCCTGCACTTTTTTTTTAATGAAACATTTTTTCCTCAGCCTGGATGTCTCTCTAGATGTGATAAATCTTATGAGATGAAAGGATCAGTTACTTTTACATCGTCATTATAATGGATGTGTCTTTCCTTATCACATTAGCAGCGGCTATATAATCCGCAATCAGCCAGTAATTGGCTTGAAGGATTTTGGGTAACGTTGTTAACCGCAGGCCCAATCGAAGGTGTCCTTAAATCCAGGGAGACACTTCCCACCTTAATTATACATTGCCTGTCCAGAGTTCATTATTCATGAGTCTGGCCGCTGGAGCAGAAACTCCGGTACGCACTGAGGCTACAACAACAGGAAAGGATAAGGGGATTCTGCCATGTCCAATGTCTGTGTATGACTCAACAAACAGAAGGCTCTCCTCGAATCATTTCTCCATCAGATCTTTATTTCTGTGTCAAAAGCCAAAATATTTTACAGAAACCGTATACCAAACATTACCTGTCTATACATTCAGAGGAAAGAGGAGCCTTTTGTGGCATCTACATCTACATTTCAGATTGTAAATATTGGGTCAAGGCAGCTACATCTGTGAAGTCCAGACAGACAGGATGGAGGGATGGATTGAATAGACAGGTAAATAATTCATACTAAATCCTAAATATTTTACAGGAACTGTATACCAAATATTACCCTTCTGTGTGTTCATGGGAAACAGGATCCTGAAATGTGGTCTATGCCCAGGGACAGACTGACAACTCATGGGGCCCCCGAGCAATAGGGGATCATGGGGCCCCTGTGTCCTTTCCCAAACTCAAAAAAGCCTATGAAAAAGGTACCAGGGGCATCTCATGGGGCCCCCTACTGACCCCGGGCCCTCGGGCAGTGCCCGAGTTTCCAAATGGTCAGTCTGCCCCTGTCTATGCCTACATTTGAAATTGTAAATATTGGGTCAAGGCTGGTACGTTTTGTGGAAGTCCAGACATTTGCTATACAGTTCCTTTAAAATATTTAAGATTTTGTAAGAATTATGCGTATTATCTATCGGCCTATTCAATGAATCCATCCATTCATCCATCCTGTCTATGCGTCCATTACCTGTCTATGTATTCGGGTGAAAGAAGAGCCTCTGTGGAGGTCTGCTTTTTGTGGGGGTCGAGGTCTTTATTTCATATCATGAATATTGAGTCAAGACAGACAGACAGAATACTTCTTGCTAGATAGGTAGGTTGGATAGACAGAAATATGTACTATTCATACAAAATCCTAAATGTTTTACAGGAACCGTATAATAGATTATACCCGTTCATATATTTGGAGGAAAGAGGAGGTCCTGTGGAGACTTTTGTGGGGGTCTAGGTCTACATTTCATATCATATTGGGTCAAGACCAGGGGCGGACTGACCATTTGGAAACTCGGGCACTGCCCGAGGGTCCAGGGTCAGTAGGGGCCCCATAAGATGCCCCTGGTACCTTTTCCATAGGCTTTTTTGAGTTTGGGCAAGGACACAGGGGCTCCATGATCCCCTATTGCCCGGGGGCCCCATGAGTTGTCAGTCCGACCCTGGTCAAGACAGGTAAACTTCTGGAGGACCACACAGACAGACAGGCATAATAGCTAGATAGATAGACAAACAGAGAATATAATTCATAGATAAATTACTTTTTGATGGTCAAAAAGCAGTATTATCACTATCTAGGTGGCACACAAAGTCTAAATCCCATAATGTTATTGGTGAAAGCACCTGCTTTGTTCCTGCATGACTTATGTTTCAGTTTATTATTATTTATTTCAGATAATTATATAGCACCGTCAATTTACACAGTGCTTTACATATATATTGTACATTCACATCAGTCCCTAACCCTCAAGGGGCGTACAATCTAAGATCCCTAACTCACATTCATATACTAAAGCAAATTTACACAGGATCCAATTAACCTACCAGCATGTCTTTGGAATGTGAGAGGAAACCAGAGTACATCCATGCAGACACAGGGAGAACATGAAAATTCCAGGCAGGTGGTGCCATGGCTGGTATTTGAACCAACAACCCTAGTACTGCCAGGCAGAAGTGCTAACCATTTAGCCACTGTGCTTCCTAAGAGTTTCTCTCTTAGATTGTGAGCTCTAACGAGCATGGCCCTCTGAATCCTCCTGTATTTGTAATGTAATTATACTGTCTGCCCTTATGTTGTAAAGCGCTGCATAAACTGTAGGCACTACATAAATCCTGTATAATAATAATAATTAGAATGCGACAGGGATGGGGTGGACTCATGGTACTGAAGGCCTGCTCACCTGCATATGGTCTGCACTTTTAAAAACAACACAAGTTTTTACATCCCAAGCTTTTTGATATAGTACTTTGTGTATTAATAATGAAATGATCCTTTAAAAGATGCAAGGATTTTAGTGGGGATCTACGTATTAATTCCCCCATGTTTCACAAATATTACCCAGGGACTGAAGCAACCTGTTATGCACAATTCCTTTGCAAGAGCCAGTGCAGAAGATTATGGAGGAGAGGGTTAAGCTGAACCCAAGAAAGGGTTAAAGCAGGAGTCTCCACCCGCCTCCAGGAACTAAACGATCAATGAGCCATTGATTGGCGAGTGGAGGGGCTGGAGCGGCTGGCACAGTCTATAGTAATCCATCTGTAATGGACCCTGGATTCATGTCATTATGTTGGCCGCAGCGTCGTGTATGAGGGTTGTGCGGGCATCTTGGACTCAGCTGCTTCTTACATTCCTGCAAAGAGCTTTCCCTCCATCACCACCAAGTGCAGATTCAGTGGGTGTCTCTACATTGAATAAACAGCCGCCTTAACCTCACGCTTCCATCGCTCGTGACTTCTTCACAGTGCTCAGCCACCCTCTGCAGTCAACAGTTTTGTACAGTAAATACTGGATATGTCACCCAGGATAATCCTTCCCTTACATAAAGGGGATTCCATTGTTAGATGATTTTTATTTTTACTGGTTTCAAACACTACTGACACACTACTGGTACTTTTATCTAAAAAATAAAATTTAGATCAAGTGTACCTAACCCAAAACTTGTTTTTGTTCTTTTTGGATAGAGCAAGGGGTGATTGTAACATCTGGTAAAGTGGTTGTAAACCTCAGACATGAAATATGAACAAAGCATATCCCTCTATAGTGTGTACTTGCCTAAATTAAGAGCAGGAAGTGTAATTTCTGTCTGCTGCTTCCTTCCTCTGTTATCAGCATTAATCACTTCTGACAAGTTTTCCTGACACCAATAGGAAAATGGTGACCGGGAAGGGACCTCCAGCAGATGTGACAGCCCTGGCTCTGTTCCTGTGTGTTGTGTGAAGAGGGATGTGTCTCCTATCACCTAAGGCCAGTCACTTCACTGTGTATACTGTATGTAAGGGTTAACAGCCACTTTAATTTTTTTGTTATGTGTCCCTTAGGAGATAAGATCATTTTAATCCAGCTGGAATTTAAAAGAGATCTCTAAAGTAAGGGGAGATCTCCTCTGGTTGCTGTAGCAGGTGGCCCCATTGGAAGATTTCCTCTCCCCTTCTGTTTCAGTGTAAAGTTAGATTTCCCATCACTTTCTGTCCAGGTGGCAATGGAGAGGATAAATATCTTTAGAGTGGACACAGAATGCAATAAAAACCTGACAGTGGTTCTAACACTTCTACACTCTATCCAGAACTAAACAAAATGTTCTGGCAAGATACAATTTAATTAAAGCAAATGTATCATTAAAGTGGTTGTAAACCCTCGCATATACCCAGTGATGTGACTCATCTCAGGGGATACACGGAGATTAAATAAATCCTCCTACATAAGTTGTACCTGTTTATCTGTAGTTGTTTTTCCCCTAAATCTGTTCAAAGTTCAGAATTTACACAGGATCTCTCAGCAATGAAAAGCAGGGGGTGGAATGCTGAAGATACATCAGTGAGGAGAGCTCAGAGCAGATTGGAGGGAAGGGATACACCCCCCTTAACACAGCACACAGGAACAGAGCTGAGACTATCAGTCAAATGCTGTGCTCCCCCCCCCGCCCCCATTTTTCTCTTGGTGTCAGGAAAACTCAACAGGAGTGACTTGCAGATAGCAGGGGAATGATACAGCAGATAGAAATGAGACTTGGTGCTTTGGATTGAGACAAGTACACACTGTACAAGAATATGCTTTGTTCATATTTCATGTGTGATGTTTCCAGCCACTTTAAAATAAAATCATGCACCCCCTTCTCAGCCTGCCTCCTGAAACTAATAAAGAACAGGAGAAACAGAAACATTCGATACCTGGAGAATCTGCTGTTCCACAGCAGGCAACCATAAGACTAGACGCTTGGCATCTGGTCATGTGAACTCTACTGATGGGTAGGAAAAGATTTCAGATTGGCTGATCCTCCTCTTCAGCAGAAATCATGTGATCAAATACATTTCTTATTTAGAGTATGGATGGGAAGGGATTAGAGAATCTTATTTTATGGACAAGTCTGCTTTTTGGGTAACTGGTAATTTCTTTCATCTCTTGTAAATATAATCAAAAATAAAGAATAGGAACAGGCACTACAAAGTGCTGGCAGCTAATTCTTTTATTAAACCCTCTTTAATTAGAGAGCCATTCCATATTTATGGCTTTGGACCTGGCCCAGAGCTATGGCCTGTTCTCCATGAGAGCACCACATTGACCAGTCTTGTATTGTCAAATGGCAAGGAAAGTAATGGCTCTGCAATGGAGCAGAAATTGACGTGCAATTACAGTTTAACCCAAGAGTGGAAGCATTAGGGCTAATGGGAGATCATTTGTATAATAAAATGGTACCTACAGGCAACTCGTGGTGCCTGCTCCTATACTGTACTGTTAGTTACATAATAAAGCATTAAGTTAGTAAAGGAAGAGAAGACTTCTTGCAATAAACAAAGAGCTTAGCGATAGTCACAATTCTCAAAACAGTTGGTTAGAAAGCATTTTACGATGTACAAGATACCACAAGTCCAAAGGACAGTCATAGAGAATGCTGGACCTGCAACTCCACTTAAAGTGACTACTCATTGTGGAAATCCTCATTGTCAGCCATCAAAATTCCACCTAGTGTTTTCATGGCCGACACCAAGCATGCAAGCCACTGAAAACGCAACCAGAGGAGCAATTGTCTGCATGCTGGAAAACCAGTCACGGGGTCCCACCCCTTTTAAAAGTCTGGTAGCACTGATTCTGCCCCTTACCATTAGAGGCCCCTCCGTTGAGCTGTTTCCTTCCGGCAACCAATGGTGCCACCAACTTCCACCAAGAAGAGAAGGGTAGACACCAGAACCTAGAGTGCTATGTGTGATCACTGAATGTATGATCATCCACTACATTTATTTAGAAAAAAGTGACAGGTTCCCTTTAGGCTAGTATCTCACATGCAATAACAAGATATGAGATGAATTACAATCCAGAGAGCCATTTATATTGTTATTGGCTCTTCTGTGGAAGATAATGAGCTCAGGGCTGCAAATCGCTTAATAGCATCAGGGAGAGGATTGCTTGTACTATAACTGATTTAACGGCAAACCTGTACGGAGAGCTATATTGTAAACATTGCTTGCCATTGCTCACCTGTGCTTTTGTAAATGCTAGTGTCTGGCTGTCAAGCAGATCCATGGCTGCAATACCTGTGGAGCCACCGACCAGGTGTCGGGATTAGGAGTTTGCATATTTGTTCTCTTTTAGTGATTAAGTACTGCAGCCACCGACAGCCAGAAAACTAGCATTCTCAAAAGGTTAGCAAAGCTTTCCTTTTTTCAAACTCCTTCCCATTATTTTACCCAGGTGATCCTGCCAGTAACACATTTCCTGTCTAAAGTGATAATAACCCCTCAATGTACTGTTTTTATGGAGAAGCAGCACTGTCACCCTAGGCTACTCTCAATGACTGTAAATTGGGTCTGACCACCTAAAACTGACATTTCAGTGTTTGGTGATTGCTGAGAAGTTAAACTCCCTAATAGTTTCTTACATCTCTCACGGACTCTATTGATGAGATCTCCGTGTCCCCAGACCTGAACACCTGCTGTGGCCATTATGAGGTGTTTTTACCATCCCTGTTGGATTTCCTATGTATTTATCATGGAGAATATAAAAGGACATGCTGTGAAGCGGAAACATCCACAGCATCCAGGTGGGTAGAAAGAGAATTAGGATTTATGGCAAGAAGATCCAACTGCTGGAGCGTTTGAGGCATTTAAGAAGCCAGGTGTTGACTTAACTCAGAAGGTTCCTCTTCCTACTACAGTTGCAAGAAAAAGTATGTGAACCCCTTGGGATTACGTGGAGTTTTGCATGAATTGGGCATAAAATGTGCTCTGAACGTCATCTAAGTCACAACAATAGAAGACTACAGTCTGCTGAACATAATACTACACAAACATTAGATGTTGCCATGGTTTAATTGCACATAACATGTAAACATTCATAGTGCAGGGAGGAAAAAGTATGTGAGGCCCTAGCTTAATGACTTCTCCCAGAGCTAATTGGAGCCAGGAGTGAGCCAACCTTGACTCCAATCAGTGTGAGGATATTGGATGTGTTGCTGACAGCTGTCCTGCCCTTAAAAAACACACACCTGTTTTGGGTTTACTGGTTTCAAGAAGCACTGTCTGATGTGAACCATGCCTCGCAGAAAAGAGCTCTCAGAAGACCTACGATCAAGATTTGTTGATTTGCATGAAGCTGGAAAGGGTTACAAAAGTATCTCCAAAAGCCTTGATGTTCATGTGTCCACGGTAAGACAGACTGTCTACAAATGGAGAAAGTTTAGCACTGTTGCTACTCTCCCTAGGCGTGGTCGTCCTGTAAAAATGACTGCAAGAGCACAGCGCAGAATGCTGCATGAGGTAAAGAAGAATCCCAGAGTGTCAGCTAAAGACCTACAGAAATCTCTGGCACATGCTAACATTTTTGTTGACACATCTACAATAAGGAAAACATTAAACAAGAATGGAGTACATGGGAGGACACCACGGAGGAAGCCATTGCTGTCCAAAAAGAATATTGCAGCACGTTTGAAGTTTGCAAAAGAGCACCTGGATGTTCCACAGCACTACTGGCAGAATATACTGTGGACAGATGAAACCAAGATTGAGTTGTTTGGGAAGAACACACAACACTATGTGTGGAGAAAAAAAGGCACAGCACACCAACATCAAAACCTCATCCCCACTGTGAAACATGGCAGAGGGAGCATCATGGTTTGGGGCTGCTTTGCTGCCTCAGAGCCTGGACGGATTGTTGTCATCGATGGGAAAATGAATTCCAGAGTTTATCAAGACATTTTGCAGGAAAATGTATGACCATCTGTCCGCCAACTGAAGCTCCGCAGAGGATGGGTGATGCAACAGGACAATGACCCAAAGCATACAAGTAATTCAACAAAACAATGGCTGCAACAGCACAGAATACGCCTTCTGGAGTGGCCCAGTCAGAGTCCTGACCTCAACCCGATTGAAATGCTGTGGCATGACCTTAAGAGAGCGATTCACACCAGACATCCCAAGAATATTGCTACACTGAAACAGTTTTGTGAAGAGGAGTGGTCCAAAATGACTCCAGATCGTTGTGCAGGTCTGATCTGCAACTACAGGAAACGTTTGGTTGAGGTTATTGCTGCCAAAGGAGGGTCAACCAGTTATTAAGTCCAAAGGTTCACATACTTTTTCCTCCCTGTACTGTGAATGTTTACATGTTATGTGCAATTAAACCATGGCAACATCTAATGTTTGTGTAGTATTATGTTCAGCAGACTGTGTTCTTCTATTGTTGTGACTTAGATGACGTTCAGAGCACATTTTATGCCCAATTCATGCAAAACTCCACGTAATCCCAAGGGGTTCACATACTTTTTCTTGCAACTGTACCTTATGACTTCTGGGTAGATCGATCCTTTAACAAAGTTTCCTTTCTAGAAAGTTAAAGGTGCCCTCAGACGTCTAAAGGTGGCTGAATATGCATGCTAATCTGTCTGTCTTTAGAGACCACCATCTGCCATTGTACCTATAAACCTGAACATCAGGCTTGGTTGAATCTTAGTGTTTTTGTCATTGGAGGCAGCAAGGGGAGATAGGAATCACTGGCATGTGCTCTTGGTACCTTTATCACTGGCAGTAAAACATTATCTGGGGTTGACAATTGGCTGTTGTACCATACAAATGCTAGCCAGTGGAAACGAAATGGTAGCCACATCTGGCCATTTTCAGACATGGTCGACATCTCACATCAATCAGTAGCTTTAGGAGTGCCGCAGCGGTAGTACTAGGGGCCTCATTGGGCTCCTGAGCTGCCGACTAAGCACCACTGGGCTAAATAGATGTTTCAGTGAAAGGTCACTCAGAATTGTTCTACAGGCAGAGTGTGTTTCCTATTAAATTTAGAGTGAAATTTATTAATTTTTTACCACACTGAAAATTGTATCCCGATAATAGTTTTTCTGTAATAGTATGCGGTTACTCAAATCTGGGCTGTAATTATTCTGGCATTAATTTGAGTTCTCAGCATGAGAATTCTATCTCACTGAATAGTAAGATAGATTAAAATGGATTAAATGTTGATCAGGATTGATTAAAATGGATGTGTGAAAGCTTTTCCTCTAGACTGGAGCTGTCATTTAAAGGAAGACTGTTGTAGTAAAAAGGAACAGTACCCCCAGGGATGTTTTCGACCATTGTCCTGCCTATACTGCAAGGACAAACATGATCTTAAATTGACACAAGTAATATTTATAAATATAGTAGCACTTGTGTAGGGCCTGTCCCTTGAATAAATTGCTTATATTGGAAAGTTCCAGGGTTAGCCATGACAAGAGAAATGTGCTGCAGTTGGTGGAGAGTATACATCTAGACAGGATGTAGCTGTAAAGAGGACACAGAAGATCTGTAGTGCTGACATGTATATATTTTTAATTCTTTCAACTAAAATTCTTGGCTCTGGTGGCCATCATTGGTCATATAACATTACCGCCATGCCTCACAGTGGACAGATCACAAAGTAATCCATAATCACAAAACTCCACTCACAGACCCACTTCAATGACTGCTGTCAGACTCACCCCTTTATTTTTCTGACCTTGCTTACAGCAGCAGTATAATATGAATATCTGAAATCTATCTGTATACCTTCTTTCCACAAACCCCCTGCACAGCACAAGCTGTATTGAGGGTGGGAGGCCCTTTATTGAGTCAGCTGGTCTCTATCACTTTGCACGGTGCTATCTACCTAACATGTTTCAGGCACTTGGCACCGGAAGCATTTAGGCAGCATAGGGAAAGAAGAGAGAACCTGGGAGGGCATCAACAACATGACAATTTTAGTGCCGGCAGGTGTCACAGAAAGCTGCTAACTTATAGGAGTGAATAGCTTTGTCACCCTGCTGCCTATGCAGTGAAGCAGAGCTGGGTAAATCTGATTTGGGTGAATCTATGCAGTAAAGCAGAGTTTGGTGGATCTATGCAGTAAAAGCAGAGTTGGGTGAATCTATGCAGTAAAACAGAGTTGGGTGGATCTATGCAGTAAAAGCAGAGTTTGGTGGATCTATGCAGTAAAAGCAGAGTTGGGTGAATCTATGCAGTAAAGCAGAGTTTGGTGGATCTATGCAGTAAAAGCAGAGTTGGGTGAATCTATGCAGTAAAGCAGAGTTGGGTGGATCTATGCAGTAAAGCAGAGTTGGGTAAATCTTTGCAGTAAAGCAGAGTTGGGTGAATCTATGCAGTAAAGCAGAGTTGGGTGAATCTATGCAGTAAAGCAGAGTTGGGTGAATCTTTGCTTCACTACATAGATTCACCCAACTCTGCTTCACTGCAAAGATTCATCCATCTCAGATTCACCCAACTCTGTTTCAGTGCACTCTGTTTCACTGTATAGATTCACCCAACTCTGCTTCACTGCAAAGATTCATCCATCTCAGATTCGCTGAACTCTGCTTCACTGCATAGATTCACCCAACTCTGCTTTACTGCAGAGTTCAGCGAATCTGAGATGGATGAATCTTTGCAGTGAAGCAGAGTTGGGTGAATCTATACAGTGAAGCAGAGTGCACTGAAACAGAGTTGGGTGAATCTGAGATGGATGAATCTTTGCAATGAAGCAGAGTTGGGTGAATCTGAGATAGGTGAATCGTTGCAGTAAAGCACAGTTGGGTGAATCGTAAGGCTGGCCGAAATGGATTACAAAACTGTTTGGAGGCAAAACATTTTTGATGATTGTATTACTCGTATAATTGGTTATTTAGTCAGAAATGAACTGTAACATATGTGGCCACATTTAATCATGCTACATACTCTTTAGGTAATCTGCATGACATTAGATGACCTACCAGGGTTTGGGAACCCAGAAGATGCATCTTGAGAATGTTCCTAAAACAGTAACCGCAGGCTGGCCAACTCACCTACAGAGCAGATATCGTTAAAGTGATCTTCGCCCTCTTCTGCATGGATGAGATCGTTTTTACTTTTCTTAATGGTAGCTCGTTTCAGCACTAGGAGGAAGAGGAGAAGATGTATTATTCATTACATTGCAGCATGTTAGAACGTAGCTGTTTCCTGTGCGCTGACGCGTCGGGCAATGGAAGTAACAAGCAAGTCTCGGGCTGTGCGCATCTGTGCTGAGCAGAAAATTAAAAGTGACTGGTGGGATTAAAACACCTCATAAGATGGAAAACTGTTTAAATGACCTGTCAATCATACAGGACTGACAATCGTGTCTTCCACAAGCTATCATGGTAGACATACGCTCATCCTTGATACAAATTTAAAAAAAAAAAAAAAAAAAAGAATAAAACAGCCTCAGCTCCTCTACATTGACTACATTGAGTAGTTAAAGAAAATCTATCCATGCCTAGGAGCAACTAAGCCAGCCATACATGGTTAGAAATTCGGCTGGTTCAGCAGGGACCAGACAAATTTTGATCCATATATGGGCTAGCTGGTTGTACACAAGTCAATTTATCGATCGACTTGTGTACAATCAGCCTGTCGGGTTTTTCCTGAACAATCAGTGCCGGCAGCTATAGTCAGCAACACTACTCATTGTATTCTGCCAACGGGGAAGGCTCCCCACTGTCGGAATACAATAGCTCAACGTGAATGATTCTACCATCCACATCAAATGTGTGGATGGGGGAATCGGATCATATTTTTCCTTCAACCTGCTGGTTAAACAAAAAAATTAATCACATATGGTCTGCTTTAGACAAGCAGCTATTCAAAAAACAGACAGAAGGGCATTTCTACAAAGATTTGAGAAATAGTTGCATTTTGGGGGGATTTTTCTTTTTTCTGATTGATAAAAGTTGGAAGTGGAGAATGGCAATATGTAAGTGCTCATTTTCACCAGGTAAGGTATTTGTTAGGCAATTTCCAAAGCATTTGAAAGTTCAGAGTGGATTTTGCCAGTTTAGGCAGTTCTACGAATGCCGCACCTTTAGCCCTTTTTGCAGGAGCAGAACTTTATATATAGTGAGTTTTTCTCCTGCCTTTATCCAATGTATGACAGTTCCTTCTTCCGCCGTCAATTGTTGTTAAGGAAGCAGCACCTGGGATTGTAGTGACATCATTAACAAAATATGGTCATGTCCATATGTAGTCAATTACATCACCCAGGAGTATGTGACCTGGTATGCACCCCTACTTTCTGTCTTGCCAGGCTGCATGCTCAAAGAGGAGTCTGGTGTGGATTTCTTGGGGGGGATCATATGCTTTTTTTTTCTAGATTGTTGCGACTCATCAGGGATGAGGGTCTGGTATGTATTTTGGGGGGAACACCACACTGTTTTATTGTGTGTGGTGGAGTCCCCCATTAACATTTATACCAGACCCCTATCTAAGATAAGGTCTTGTATAAATGAAGGGAATCTCTGGCTATTTGTATATAAACAGGAGTAAAGCAGCCAAAAACTGTCATTTGCTGGCAATTTGGCATTTTTTTTTCTTTGTCAGTTTTGCTGTAGTAGGTTGTATACATTAAACAGATGCGCCACTACACAGGCAAAGTCAGGGCATCCCCCAGACATGCTTTTTAAAAGAACTATATAATGTTAATGTCGCCCTTTAAATACTAATAAATTTGCTATTCCCAGCCAAACTGGATTTTCTTATTTTATTTTTTGCTTTGGTATATGTTCCCCAGGGTGGTACCCAGCCCCATGTCATTTGTTTGGCAGTCTCTTGCCTTATAGCCTAGAAAATTGCATTATTGATTTTTAATTGTTGGCTCCTGTTGACTTTAATGGGGTTCAGATTCAGCACCTGTACTTCATTGTTCACAGAACCTTGAACTGAACCCAGGCACATTGGGGTCATCCCTAATCAGCAGTACTACAGTGATCACCACAATCTGCCAGGTCCTGTTCTTTGTGGCTTCCTCTCTGCATACTGACCACAAGGCTCACTTGCTTGGCACACCACCATTCATAGAATGCATTGTATTTTCATCAAGGAAAGTAAGGCATTCTCTGATTGGATGAGAGGAGGGCAGTTATGTCACAATCTCTACTTCACCCAGTCAGAGAATGCCTTGTATTCACTGAAAATAATACAAGGTGTTCCATAAATGGCGGCAGTGCAGAGAGAATGACCCGTTGTGGTCAGTGTGCAGTTGGCACAGGACCTGGAAGATTGATGCAATTAATGTAGTGCCCACAGCGACCCATCAGGTTTGAGATATACATGCTCACTTTGTGCCAAACTGGACCATTGTAACTATGCAATAAAGATCATACCAGGAATTCAGTTTTAAAGAAAGCAAATTACACCATCCTGAGAAAATAACCTGATCCCTCCACTCCAACTAATTGAAGTGAAACTATGGACAGGATAAACAATGACTAGGTGGTATGACCATGGCAGATTTTGTGTTTTTTCCTGAGCCCCCCTTCAACATACTTTTATTACTTGTTGACTCTGGGGGTAAATCTGTTATTTTTTCCACTTCCATTTATTTTTTACAGAACTATGTCCTTGTATTACAAAATATGCACTTAATTATAAGGGTATCTGCGCTCACAGTTTTCTCTTAGTCCCCTGCAAAGTCCCACAAATACTTATTGATTGCCATATATTTATATTGATTGCCAGTGAAGTCCACCTACACTTTTCTGTGATTCATAGGAGTAACTAGAACCTTCTGGGCCCTGGTACAAGAAACCACGAAGGGCCCCCCTTGGGGCTCTTTCCATTGGTCCCTGGGCCCTTACCTCCAAGCCTAGGGCCCTTCTCTCCTGGCCTGGGGCCCTCCCACTGATCCCAGGGCCTTTTACTACCATCGACAGGCCCTTTCATATAGTCCCGCAGTGGGACCTTTTCACATATTCTACAGTGGGCCCTCTTCCTGCCATTTTGGGCAGTGCAATCTTAACAGCATCATGGGCTCCTGGGCAAAATAATGCACTGGGGCCCCTACCTGGAAGATCGTGACCTGCGGTGCGCTATGCAGGCTGTGGTAAACAGTGGGTGTGGATAAATTATGGCACATACTGGGCATGGATTTTTAGTCCGATTTGGAAATTTTTGTCAGATTTTTTACAATTTAATTTTTTTTACAATTTTTTAATTTAATTTATTTTTTAACAGTGCTGTTGGGGGGTCTTTGGTGATATATCAGGGGTCTAAACAGACTCCTGAAGTCTCACTTTTGAGACAGAGAAAGGGACCAAGGACACATTCCCTTTTTCTGTAGCCTCAGCTGCACTGCAGATGAATTAACAGGAGGCAGAGGCTCCTGCCCATTCATAAACTGAAGCATAGTAAACATAGTTTACTATGCGTCAGTAATGAATAAATACAGTGAGTGATCAGTACCGATCACTCACTGTGTTGGAAGGGGCCTACATTTATCCTGACATATTTATCCATCCTGAAGTTCCCCCTGTGTGTCTGCAGCTGCTGCCAGTGAGAGAGGAGGGAAGCCAGCAGCGCTGCAGGGGATGGAGACATGGGGGGAGGAGGGAGGGATTTGGGCACAGAGGAAAATCCAATAGCGAACAGTGCAGCACGGGTGGGGTAAATAACTGAAACCAATTTTTTTTGGCTCTCACTGCAGCAGCTGGAGCAGGAGATGTCACAAAAGATCAGTTTTAGATATTTATACCACCCGCTGCACTGATCATCTGCTCCACATGTGATTCCCTTTGCACCTGGGGCTGTGCCAGTGTGAACAGATGGCCATGGTCTTGAGACCCCCCACAGTGGCAGTTTGTGTGGCTATCAGCACATTGCCATTGCTGATTCACAAGACTGCAATGTGTCAATCAGCACCAGGCCACGCCTAGTCCTGCCCACTGCTTTCTGGATTGGCAGCACTGCCCCTGTTGGTGTAACCCTCCCATTGTGAGCTGCAGTGTCTGGGAGGGGGAGGGTAGAAGACACAAACAAAGAAGAATTTGGCTTAGTAACAGAAGAAAAAGGGAAGCTTCCCTGAATTTCTAGCTGTACTTTTACAGGTCACTATGCTGTCTGTGCACCATTGTTCCCCTGTATTCGACAGGGAAGTCCTAAGTTGGCCATACACTGATTGAAACTTGGCCAGTCCAGCAAGGACCAGACAAATTTATTTTCTTTTACAAAAGATTTATTAAGACTTCCAGTGGTACACCGTTTAGACCAGAGTTCCTCAACCAGGGTCCCATGGAACCCTAGGGTTCCTCCAGAGGTTGCTAAGGGTTCCTTGAGCAATGAGCAATTTCTGCCTCTCAGATAAGTTCCCACTGACACCATTGATCTTTTTAGCTATCTATAAAAGAGTACTTCTTCCCAAAAAACACAGAGAGCATTTTTTCCACTGCTTATCACACTAATATATCATGTGTTGTAGATATAGCCATTTTTAACGGGTTCCCTGAGACCTGAAAGTTATTTCTAGGGTTCCTCTATATTGAAAACGTTGGTTTAAACAATTGGTTTATACTGATGCAATAGACATTTGTAGAGTTAGACCAAGAAGAAAAAAGGTCCAGATAAAGTTTGACTGAATACATCAATGAGGTCAGAGAAATCAGATGGAATACATAATTTCTCATCAGGACCGAACAAATTTCGATTAGTGTGTGGCCATCCTTGCTCAACAGAAATCGATCTTTTTGAGCGACTTCTGTCAAAGGGACACATTGGAAATTTTTTCTCAATCATCTGTTACAGCCAATCGGACAGCTCGATTTGCATGTACATAAATGTGAAAAAAAGACCACGTAGTCCATCAAGTCTGCCCCTTTTGTACATTGTTTTTCTTTTTTAACCTTTTTGTCTGAATATAGATCTTTGATGTGAGTGTAAATAAAAAAGCGAGGGAGGCTGTCAAGTTTTCTTTGCTGTCTCTCCCTGATGGAGAGCTTTCCCCTCCCTTTTCGTCACTGTGACACAAGAGGAAGTAAGGAGAAATCTCCCCAAGGAGAACACAGACAGCAATAAAATTCTAATAGAAATTATGACCCTTCTACATATCCATACGTAGTTAAAAATTGTTTTGGCCAGAGCTACACTATAATTCTCCTTGGATGAAAAATATACATTTCTATTTAAACAAAAAATCTTGACATTTACAGAAGCTTTTATTTGAAATAGATATTGCACATTTAATTAGTTTCCAACAGATAAGAGAATTTTTATGATGTAATAGCAATGCCATCTTACCATCTAAGGGGGATTTCTCCTCAGCATTCTTATCTTCTTCTGCAAGCATGACTTCCTCTGCAGAGAAAAATAAAGCAGACAGAAGTAATAAGGATGAGAAGTGATGTTAAAAGTATTGTTTGTATTTACTGACTATACTATGCATAGGACTTGTATCCATTTTGCAGATAAATATGGGAAACCTCTACACTCCAGTAATGAGGGAAAGAATCACTTCGCTCTGAATTCCCCACCAAGTAGCCGTTTTCCCTGTACTGCCCAACAAGGGATTCTCCAGCTCAGCACCACTGGCAGCCCAGTATCACAGCCCACCCTTTGGAACCCACTGAGGGTGACTTTGGACATTAGAAAAGAGGAAATCGATGATTACACTCAACTGACAGAAAAGGAAAAGTTCACCACAAATATACAGATAAAGAGTTGCCACAACCACTGAACATACTTCTTGCATCCTGGGAAGATGTCACATAGGTCTGCAGATGCTACAGCATTTCGAGGGGGTCCCCTCTTCATCAGAGCTGATGAAGAGGGGATCCCCCTCGAAACATGTTCACATCTGCAGACGTGTGACATCTTCCCATGATACAAGTATGCTCAGCGGATGTGTGTGTATTTGGATATTTGTGATGAACTTTTACTTTTTATCAGTTTGTGAGTATAATCACCTATTTTCTCTTTTCTAATAAACGGTGTCTAAAGATAATGCACTAGGCTGGAGCACCCTCTCTTGGTGTGTGTTTGGACTACCCCAATCTGAGGCAGGCAGCAAGGCCTGGTGGACACAGGAGAGTGGAAGTAGATCTGGATTAGCAAAAAGTTAATTTACATTTTAAGAATCTCTCCTGAGCACAGGAGGTTGTATTATTTTCAGTTTTATTATAAATTTCTAAAGTTTTGGCATTTTATACAGTGTTGAACAGACTACACCCAACCACTCACATCAGTTTGTGCACCAGAGGGGCGTACACGCTAATGCTCCCCTAATCAATTACGCACTAATTATTATTATTACACATATACATTAATATAGCTCTGACATATTCTGCAGTGCTGTACAACACTGAACCATTAACATCACCTTCTGCACCAGAGGAGCTTGCACTTTAACTTCCCCTCATGGTCACATACACTGTAAGGTCAATTTGCTCAGAAGCCTTTTGATCCTACAGTATGTTTTTGGACTGTGGGAGAACACACCCACATAGGAAGGACATTGGAAACAGAACACAGGACCCCAGTGCTGCCAGGCCACAGCGGAAACCACTAGGTCACCAGCCAGTATGTATTTTGCATTGCAGACATGCCATCTCCTCCCTGGCGCTACAATAAACATATGCAAAAAAAAAAAAAAATAATAATTACCCCCTGAGCTCTGGAGTTAGGAAGAAAATCCATTGTATTTGAGTATACAAGGCTGGGGTACAATCAGCTTACCTGCCTTGAAGATCCACTCAAGGTAGCCATTGAGCTCACGTTCAATTTGCTGCTGGCGCCTGAGCTTGAGGAATGCCCGCCGGTTCTCCACCCTCTCTCGTTCTTTTGCAAACTCCCTATAAAGCAAGGCACACTTTTTTTTAAAAGAAAAATATTGGGTACAAACAACTGAAATCTCCAAAAAAAAAAAAAAAAAAAAATTAAAAAGAGTCAATGCTAGCTTGTATTATGGTCAGTCAAGCCACCCAAAACTGATATTTCAAGTGGATGTGGTAGAGTTTCTTGTTTCTCGGGGACTCGATTGACTCGATCGACTGTGTCGAGTTCCCAGATATGCACACTTAGGGCTCATTCACAATAGTGGTTGAAAGGTGGTAAAACCCTGTGATGGGTCTTGTTTTTACCACCTCCCAATCGCTAACTTTAGCTGCAGAGACAGCAAATGAGGTGGTGTACAGGTGCCACAGCCATAAAGCTTTGCTTTGTGGTTGTGGCAGGAATTATACTTCCTGCCACTTGGCAATGCATGTGATTGGGGCCTGCTGGTGCAGGCTTGAAGGGGTTAAAGCGGGCAGTGAGAAGGCTATACAACGCCTCACCACCATCTTTCAAATTCTCTAAGATCTGAATGTGGATTGCTCTTCAGATACCAAAGCTAGTGTGAACAAGCCCTTACTGTGGCCACTACAAGAAGTAGCCACCATCATTGTTAGATTATTATGTATTTTATGTAGTAGGTCTGAGCAGAGTTGGAGATTTCATTTCACCAAAATGTTAGTGATAAACCATCAGAAATTTGCAAAATGCATTGGAAAGTAAAATAAAATGTTCGTGTCTAAAAGGAAATCTTTGATCACTGCATACAATTTCATTTTTATAAGAATAATATTGTAATATTAGTACAAACAATAGTTGTTTTTTTTTGACAATCCAATATACGCTTACTTAAAAAATCTCCTTTCATGTTGTGAGTTCTGTTTGCTGGTCATCTCTTTCCACATTTTCCTGAATTCCCTACATGCTTTGCAGCTTCTCTTCTACTGTTTACTTTCCATTTCTAAGGACTATATGTCCCATGGTACCTTGCTGCCTGCAAGCAATGATTCCTGTACTGACTCCACCTCCTGAAACTCCTCTTCTCAGTAACTCTGTAGCTCAGAAGGCAGACTCTGTGAAATATGTGACCCAGACTTATTTTTTGTTTGGGGTGGCGGTCACCTGGCTTTGACAGGTACCCACTCCCATTTCCGCTTGGATCGCCTAGCTTCCCACCCCCACTCCCTGACTGCAGACATTTTTTTTTTGGGGGGGGGGGGTACTGTACTCTTTAAGGTAGCAAATATGTGGGGATCTTCAAAAAGTTAGTTTACAAACTTCTAGATCATTCTGATTGACAGGAGCAGGCTAGAAATAACTGATATATAATGTGGAAATTAATATAATATATTCACTTTTGACCATAGATGCACTTTAACCTATAACTAAAATATCACTTTTGGGTGGCCTGGCCCTTTAAAATAAATAATCTTTCAGTGCCTTGTTTCCAGGGCATTTTTTCAGTAGGAACGTGGGGGAACACAGTTCCGGCACCTCCAGTACTGAATGTACGTAATAGCAAGGGGTGCTGGAAGGTCTGTTCTGCTGGCTGCTGGGGGATCTATTGTCACTGGTGGGGATATATCTTTGTGTGGCAGTCTATTGTTGCTGAAATGGATCTACAATTGAGAAAAGGATCTATTGTTGCTGGCTGCTGGAGAGTCTATTAATGCTGGCTGCTGGAAGATCTGTTGCTGCTGGGGGTCTATTTTTACTGGGGTGGTATTTTGTTGTGGAGGTCCATTGTTGCTGGGGGAATCTACTGCTGGGGGTTTTATTGCTTTATTGTTAGCATTAACAAACTCCATACAAGTTATTTAGCACCACAAAATGATACTTGGCTCTAGATTCTCTATAAGGATCAGTACTGGGAGGTGGATAGGGGGTGGAACCAATGGAGTGTGCTTGAAGGTGGGGGGATAGAGACCAGAAGTAACTCAGAAGGGTGGAGTTCGGGGGGAAGTTCTTGCACCTATTCTCTGAGAAAAAAATCCCTGCTTGTTTCTATATATAATATTTAAATAAATATATAATCTGTGATTACATATACATGTGGACAGACACATTTTTTACAAAACCAGACTAGCTTAGGTGTAGCTGTTATCTCATGTCTATGGGTAACTTTATTAGTGCTGCATAGTGACTGTATTTGACTGTTCTTCCCCACAGTGCAAGTCTAGCAGTGTGCAATGGCTGATCAGGGATAACAAATTGTTTAGATTCTTAACTCTCAATTTTGCAATGCCTCATGGGACTTGTAGTTTGGCAACAGCTGGAGGGCCACCAGTTTGACACCTATGGTCTAGATCAGGGGTGTCAAACTGGTGGCCCTCCAGCTGTTGCCAAACTACAAGTCCCATCATGCCTCTACCTTTGGAAGTCATGCTTGTAACTGTCAATCTTGCAATGCCTCATGGGACTTGTAGTTTGGCAACAGCTGGTGGGCCGCCAGTTTGACATCCATGGTCTAGATGGTTCAGCAAGGAAGTCAAGTGACTGCCTAATCTACAGACAGCCAATAGAGGACTAATCCACAAATAATAAAAGACAATGATAAAATTACTCAGTGACAAGCCTGCAAAATGTGAAATCCTCATTAAAAGCTCCTTTTAGGTAAAGGCTACAATAACCTGAAATGTTTGATATACACCACAGTGCCCTTTTCAGTTGATCCCATTCCCATATAAAAGTAATAAACTTCAAAAACACCGAAGATTCCTTTTTAAGATGAAAATTGAAGATCCAAGAGCCCTAAAAAGGATCGCTATGGGGCCAGGTCGCATCTCGTTACACCCATGGTCCAGGCTTTAATGTGACTCGGTGAGGTCAGTAAGACGACAGATTGATTTTAATGGACTAATAAAAAATAATTGCAAGCCTTAGAGGAAATGAAAGAGGACTAAAATAGAGAAGGAAATAACGGGAGAAGCTGTGCAGGGAGACAAAGATGAAAGCAGAACAGAGACCGTTGGACGCGTGTCATCCTCTGCTCTCTATGATGAATAATTTAGAGTCGCAGCTCAGCCTAGCGGTGTGATCCTGTGCTATGATGTCTACCCCCTGTGGGGCTCAGTGATAGGTCACTCTGAGAGTCGCCAGCAAACAAGACTAACTGGTGGGGGGGTGCATGACAACAATGGCGACAAACAAAGGCGATCCTTTCTTGTCCTCCTTAGAGAGTGTTTGAGTTCCCAGAGGAGAGGTACAAAACAGAGTAACATCATCTAAATGCCAGCTATAGACTGTAGGGTGTCTGAAGAAGAACTGGCAAGAGATTTGCTGGTCCCTTTACAGGGGCAGGATCCAGCGCTAAACCTTTTCTCCAGTGAGCATGTGCAAAGAACACGCAATGCATGTCGCCCTTTTTCTTTGGAGAGAAGGGAGCAATACGTTGCTGCACTGTGATATAAATAATCAGAAGCACCCTGCAATGGATGCTTGACTCCGTTACATCCCTTTGGGCCATGTATGATCACATAGCGGAATCATTGCAATAAATTATCCCTGATAATATGCTACAGCTGCAGTGAAGATCTGCATAAACAGGAGAATTGTGTACCCAGAAATGAAGCCTGCTGGTCCTTCCACTGAACCCCAAATGGTGCCCTTTCACTTCAAATCAATCACTCATTTTCTCCTGTATCTTTGGGAAAGATTGAACATCAGTTCCAAAAAATTTGTCTGCACACTGGAAAATCTTCAGTCAACAAAAATCACATTTTATACTATGTAAAACTGTACTCAGGATTGCTGCAAATGTTTTGTAGGGCTCAGTCAAGCTTGATAATGACATTTTTAATTCAGCGCCTATAAAAAAAAGATAGAACATACAAATGTTTCAAAATCCATTTTGTAATTGGATGTTAATAATTGACCTTTCCATTCTATTGATGACAAAAAAAATTGTCCTAGCATCCATGGCAGCAGCACACTCTATGCAAACAGGACTTCCCAGAATCCTTATCCATCTGCTTCTTGATTGTGTTCCATGGGAGGATACAACTGCTGGACCATCATAGTAGTTCTCATATTGCCCTGACTTTTCCAGAAGTCTGCACAGAACTTAAAGTGTACATTCACATGTTTATAAAAATTGAAAAAGGCGAATCAACATTATTTCCATACACTGGACTGAGAGTGGCTAAGATACCTTGAAACCGTTCTATGCAGTTTGGAATAAATGTCTCTAAATTATTAGGTGGTATCCATGTTGTAAATCAGCTGTTCTAGATAGAGAATAAACAGGTGGCGCACACACCCAGTGCATTATCCAAGGTTTATTCAAAGGTATAAAGGATAAAAACATAATCACAGACGAAGCATGTATCTAAAAAGCATTTGCATAATGAAGATGGCCACAACGGCAATCAAGGTGTTCCAACTGTCAGTGCGGTCAAATGGCTGACGCGTTTCGGGGACAAATCCCTTTCCTCAGAGCTACTGACTAGCCTTTTGTGCAGATGTGTAGTGGATGGATGACGGGAGCCTCGCTGGTGATGCCTCTATATATGATGCCTCTGTATAGCTAAGCTCAGGGGCAAATAAGAAATGATTCTTATGGCTTTGCCCACTATCCTGAAATGTTAGGTTCATGAAGAAATGGAGACATGAAGATACCTCCTGTTTTGAGTTGGCTTAAGACTTCATGCACACTGAGCATTTGCTTAGCTCCTCTAAACTCCTTTCCTCCTGGCAGGAGAAAAGCTGCTCAAAATCCAGCAAAAGGTGCATTTTGGACACACGTTTATACACATTGGCAGTAATGAATTCTATTGGCCGGAATATTATTTGATTCTGGCCATTAGGATCCATCAACATGTCTAGCGCTAACGTGCGCTTATGTTCATTCACGCATTTTGTTTCAGCCCTAGATTCATGGAGACATGCAGATACCTCCTGTTTTTGAGTTGGGTTAAGACCTCATACACACTGACCGTTTGTTCAGCTCCTCTAAACTCCTCTTCTTCTGGCAGGAGAAAAGCTGCTTAAAAACCCAGTAAAAGACGCATTTTACACACGTTTATGCACGTTCAGCGTTAATGTATTCTATTGGCCATAATATTATTTGATTGTGGTCATTAGAATCCATCAATGCGTCTAGAGTTACGTGCGCTTATGTGGGTTCATGCATTTTTTTTTCAGCCCAAATGCTCCTCTCCTGTACGTGCTGGTGATGACTTTTTTCAACCACAAAAACGCTTCTCTTCCAAAACGCCTGTAAACGCCTATGTGTATGTATGGGCACATAGGGTTCATTTACTAAAGGCAAATAGACTGTGCACTTTGCAAAGTGCAGCTTCGTTCAGCAAGTACAGTTGCTCCAGAGCTTAAAATGAGGTAAAGCATCACTTTGAAAAGAATTCCCAACCACGTGCAATTAAAATTAAAAAAAAAAAAAATTATTTCTGTTTGCAGATGATAGTAAATGAGCAGATGCTCTGCTGGCTTCCATCATGCAAAGCTCTGGAACAACTGCTCTTGCAGAGTGCAACACTTTTCAAAGTGCACAGTCTATTTGCCTTTAGTAAATCAACCCCATAGGATAAAATACAGGGGTTTTTACAGGATAAAAAAATAAACATAAAATACCTGTAAACGCTGCGTTCTTTCTGCCCAGTGTGTATGAGGCCTTACTCTGCTTAGTACTGAATAAGTGGGGGCTTTTTGGTTGCTTTTAGCCCACCTCCTCATAGCCTGTCTGGTTGTACCATCTTGCTGCAATGTTGCAACTGTGGACTGTATTATGCCCCATACACACAATAAGAAATTTGTCTGAAAATTTTCGTACAAGGATCAATCGTCCGATAATTGGGTCGTTCGTATACAGCTTTTGAGAGCCAATCACGACAATTTGTGCGACGATATCCCAAAGGACAAGTGAGAAAATGTTTCTCGTACGATACCAGATCGTATGATTTTTGTTTAATCAGTACAGTAGTCATCCGAAAATACAATACAAATACATGAAATCAGTTTCGAAATTCTTTTCTTTCACACGAGAATTTTCGTATCTTTGGTAATCTTTTAATTTCGATGTGAAACTAGCAGGTGAAAAAAAACGGACGATTGTTCATCGAATATTCTCATCATGTGTACGGGGCTTTAGGCAGACTAGCTAGAATCTGCAAAGAAGTTTTGGATTTTAGTCTGTCTCTGTCATTGAAGATATTTCTCATCACTTCTGGTATTGACAGACAGTGAGGCTAAAATCTAACAGGAACACAAACGAAACAAAAAGAGTGGCTTAAACCCTTCTATACTCTACCCAAGATGAAAGAAAACCTTTCGGCTTGGAGTTGGGCTATTATATTTATATGTCACGGATTATTACTTGGTTTGATATGTTATGTGATAGAAATATCTGGATAAAAGTTGTGAAAATTCTTGATTTTTTTAATTTATTTTTTCATAGGAATGATAGTGCTACTTGTCAGACCTTTGGGGGCTTGACTCCAGGGACCATTCTGTGATGGCTTGTTGATACTAACTTCAATGTTTCACTTCTCATACCGCCTTTGTCATGAGGATGGTTGCTTTTTTTGTCTGTGAAAACGTTCAGAAAAATTCACAGAAAATTGGCCTGCATCTCTCCAGTGAGTATAGAACCAGCCAGCTCTTCATTCTGAGTTGAGCATAAATATCACTTGTGCAGAGGATGAACAAAAACATTGGGGTGGATTTACTAAAGGCAAATTGACTGTGCACTTTGCAAGTGCAGTTGCTGCACAGCTTAGTAAAAGAGGGGAAGCTCTGTAGACTTCCATTATCAAATCAAAAGCAAGCAAAAATGCTGTTTTTTATTTTCCTTCACCTCATTTACTAAGCTCTGGAGCAACTGCACTTCCAAAGTGTACATTCTATTTGTCTTTAGTAAATCTATCTCAATGTGTCACCTAATATCACTCACCCAGACAGGACACCCAGGACCAGGTTCAGCATGAAGAAGGAGCCAACAATGATGAGGGGGATGAAGTACAACCAGTTCCACATTGCACCGACAGCATCGTTGGTCTGTAATAAACAAAACAAAACAAAAAAATTCAAGCACAAACAACATTAGGAAAATAGTAATTAAAAAACCCTTTCGTTCACCTATGTGTTCCTCCCAAAGGCACAAACGCACTTATTCAGCTGGTGTTTGGTTGACATCTGAAAGGTAAAATTAGGCTTGTAGTAGTAGTGGCTGCTGGGTAGGGCAGAAGTACATAATTGGGATTACTGGAGGATGTACTTCTCCAGTGGTGTAACCCTTCTTATTTTAGGCATAGAGGGATCAAAAGAGGATGGGAGGAATGTACTAACAATGGAGCAGACAGGATCAGGAGCAACTGTATATAGGAAGCAATCAGCTTTTAGCATCAGGTTGTTTAGTTAAGCATTCAAAAAACAATCAGATGTGGGCAGGGAGGGTGATCGGCATGGTGGGGGGCAATTACTGGAACCAATCCTCTGTGTGGCTCTCTCTGCAACAGCTGAAAACTGGCTTCTTCTCCTCTCCCACCTGCTGGCTTTAGCTGTTGCAGAGAGAGCAATACAAGGTATTGGTTCCAGTAATTACCCCTCCGCCACACCCATCCCCCTCCCTGTGCACCGTACATTTCCACCTGCTGGCCAGGCCTCCTTGTGTGCCCCCACCCACACAGTGCTTCCAGCTTCCCTCCTCTCCTTTCCACTGGCAGCTACAAGCACACAATAGAATCCTTCAGTATGGAGTGTGGTGGAAGGGTCAGGTAAATATGTCACATTTGCCAGCCTCTCCTTTTGCTGAATGAGGACAATAAGTGTTTGATACCGATCACTCACTGTGTTCATAACTGAAGCATAGTAAACTGTTTTTATTTTATTTTTTTGGGGGGGAGGCCTGTCAGGTTGGCCCCATGGTTTCTAACAGCAGCCCTGTATAGAGAGATGGTAATTGGGAGTTCTGCTTTATGACTGGCCTTTCTAACCTGGTCATTCAGTACGTCCTCTAGTGGGCCTGAGCCTATAGGCTTTGTCATGTGTGTCTACACAAGCCCTGATTACACCGGCACAGAGAGTTCAATATTCTTTCTAGTTATAGATGTAAAAAACAAAAAACAAATTCTCCCCTCTCTCTCTCTGCTTATTCATATTTAATCATTCCCTCCAGACACTTCCTCCAGATAACAGGAAATTATGATATTGCTGGCTTGGAATCCAATCCCGGGAGGCCCAGTTATGGTACATGGAGTGGGTGCAGATCACACCCTGGAAAGTGATTTAACATACACAAACAGAAACAAATTCTTCTTAGCCCCAGAAAACAGGATTGCCCAATTTACTACACAGCTACTCTAGACAGGTTCATTTCTTTTTCCAAAGATAGTTCCCAAATTTCACCTTAAAGTGGACTTCCACCCAAAAGTAGAAGCTCCACTTATCTGCCTCCTCCACTGCCACATTTGACTTTTTTTGGGGGGGAAGAGCAGATACCTGGTTTTGACAGATACCCGCTCCCACTTCTAGCTCAGTTCGCAAACTGAGATGGAAGTTTCCCCCCCTTCCCCCGCAGCCCTCTGGGACTCTTCACAGGTCCCAGAAGACTGTGGACCATTCACAAAGCACGGCATGCATGCGCAGAAGGAGACCGTAAGGCTTCACTGTCGGTTTCCTTTAGTCAAGATGGCAGTGTCAGCACCTGATAGCCGATTGAGGTATCGGCTCTGGGTGAGGACACCACTGGATCCCTGGACAGGTAAGTGCCCTAATATTAAAAGTCAGCAGCTACAGTATTTGTAGCTGCTGACTTTTAATTTTTGGGAGGAGGGCTGGAACTCCGCTTTAAAGAGAACCAGTCACAACTGGGCCCATGAATGAATGTTAATAGTAAAGCTCGCCATACACATGGCTGGATTTATGTCTCAGGAGCCTAGAGACAGAGAATTCTAAAGAGCTCCCCAAAACACAAACCCCAGCATTAATCAGCACTCTCAGCCCTGAGCATAACTTCCTTCTGCAAGTTAAAATTCTCCCCAAACAAAAATGCAAAAAATGTTCCATCCTCACAGTTCAAATTCCCCTCCCAGCATATATCTTTGCCCCCAAATTCCACCTTCAAGCTCAAATCCCCCCCAAATTCCCACAAATCACCCCTCATAGCACACATCCTCTTTCCTTCCAAATTCCCCTTCCTAGCATAAATTCTCCCCCCAAACCCCCTGTCCTAGCACAACTCCTCTCCCACAAATCCTCCCTCCTAGTACAAATCCTGTCAGCCAAATACCCCCTTCTAGTTTAAATCCTCCCCCCAAATCCCTACTCCTAGCATAAACCCTCCCCCCAAATCCCCCCTCGTAGCACAAATCCTCTTCCCCAAACTCCCCATCCTAGCACTAATCCCTTCAAATCTGCCCACTTAGCACAACCCCCTTCAAATTACTCTTCCCAGCACAAATCCCTGCCCCCCCCCAATTCTCCCCTCCTAGCACAAATCTTCCCAATTCTGCACCTTAACACATATGTATCCCCCCTTCCCCCCCTCATTACCCTTCTCAGCACAAACAGCCCCCACCCCCAATCTTATAGAAGGTGAGGAGTTACAGACTCTTTTCCCCCCCGACCCACACTGGCCCCCCCATGAACATTGTACCCATGCCCACTGCAAGTCCAGACAGAAGAAGTGTCAGCGAGGAGAGAGCTTCTTGGATATCATCGATCCTCCATACAGCGATTCCCAGGATCCTCTGAGATCTGATGGTACAAGGCTCGAATGCCCATCCCCTACCTCTTCCAAGGACTTCCAAGGAGTGGGGAAAGCACAGAGAGCCTTCACCTCCTCCCAGCTCTCTTCTTGTAGACAATTCTCCTGTCCAGACTTGCAGTGGCTAGGAGTACAATGTTTATGGGGGGGGGGGGGCAGCCTGGGGGAGCACAACTGAAATCTGGGGGGTGCAGCCCACCCCAGCAGCACCCCCCCTAGGTCCGGTCATGTACAGATAGGTGCCCCACTAGGAAGGGTGCCTGTTGGCATGTGCCTACGGTGCCTAATGAAAAATCCAGCCCTGGCCATACACGGTGCGGATTTCAGCCAGTTTCTGAGGAACCAGGCTACATTTGCTGAGTAGGAGGCCCTGCCAGTCCTGCTCCCTTTGACAAAAGTCGATCATGCGGCTGCATTCAATCCACCATGTTTGGGTATTATGACAGGGGCTGGCTCTCAAAATACAATAGCCACAGAGGGTGAGTTGTTAATCCATGCTGTATATCCTGTAAGCTGAGCCTGTCTTCATTAATTGTTAATTAACAAATTTTAACTTTACTGTCCAGTCACATGGTGGGGATGAGAACTGTTCGGCCTCATTCACAGGTCTGGGACAAGAAGGGGGCAGGAGGGGCGGCTGCCCTGGGCACATGTGAGGGAAAGGGGGGCTGCACTTGACAAGTAACTGCCAGGCTTTAGGTGAGCTTTGACCCCCGACACTCAAGCTATAGTGTCTGTACATTGTGAGGGCCTATTTATAATTCTGAGGTTGATTATTTTATAATGCACTCATTATGTGGAAAGAACTATAAAATTCTGTAATTTATGTAAGGTCCTCTCACATCTTTGGAGCTGACAATATACATTACTGCTTGTGCCCAGCTGAGAATGGAGACCACCAGAGTACCACATCACATGTGGGTTGTTCAGTGCTGCAAGGCCTGGTTCACACCAATGCAGTTTGCATTTTGTCCGTTTTGCAGTGCATTTTGCATTTTTCATGCGCAATTTTTTTGCTGCGTTTTTTGATTCCTTTTGCATTTTTTTTTATTTTTTGGGGGGACCAACTTGTTGCTGGGCAAATTAATAGCACAAAATGCGTCAAAAACTACATGCGCTTTCTACAGCGTCTCTATAGAAGTCTATTGAACCAAAAATGCAACATTTTGCATTTAAAAGCATCCCTGACCCTTTCAAAAAATGCAGCAGCTCAAAAAAGCATAGATGTGAACGCGTCTCATAGGAAACCATGTTAAATGGACTGTAGTGCGTTTATGCAAAAAGTACTTAAAAAAACGTGTTAACCAGGCCTTAGGGTGAGAGATCTGTGAAAATACTGAGCTCTGGATTGTGTGTTGGGCCTGTAAACTAACAAACGTGTCTGTAGAAGCAGAGTAGGGCCCTCCATGGCTGTCAGGGTGTGCTTCCAACAGACTCCCTCCTGTCTCTCATCTCCCTCTCCCCTCTAATGTGATTTCACATCCGCTTCGCCAGCCAAAACCATTAATTATTAACCCTTTCATTGTATGCCACGCTGTGTCCTGCTTCATACACAGCTGCATTTATTCACTTAAAGGGGAATGGTGTAGATTATTTTCAGCAAATGGGCACTCTCACCTAAAATCCATTTCCAATGAGCTGTATGACAGCCAGTACAGTCAGCATCTTTGATGAAAAAAAAATGTTCATGTCTGTTTTTTTAGTGCATTGGAAGGTCTATAGCATACAATGGTAACACATTAAAATGAATGCAACATTCATTTTGTTGAACTAGCAACAGTTATTAACAATCCTTGATCAATGGCTGTTAACAATATTCACTCCAAAGCCTAAATTCAACAATACATTGGAAACGCACATCAATGCGCATGTCAGCTCATAAAAGGCATCGTATGCTAAAGCATGACAACATATCGGCCTAACACTATAGAAAACAAAAACCTCTAGGCACACTTATTGATCTACATTGTCTCCTTAAAAACTGTATTAAGCTCAAAATTATTTAAAAAAAAAAATGCTGATAGGCAGGGTTTTATGACAGGAGAGACCATAAAGTTGTTCTAAAGGCAGAATTATTTTTACCTTAATGCGTTCTATGCATTAAGATAAAAAACCTTCTGGGTGCAGCTCCCCCAGCCCGTAACCTGAGCCCCATCTCAATCTAGCCCCCTAACCCAAGCCCCATCTCTCCCCAGCCCCCTATCCTGAGCCCCATCTCTATCCAGCCCCTTAACCCAAGCCCCATCTCCCCCAGCCCCATAACCCGAGCCCCATAACCCAAGCCCCATCTCAACCAGCCCCCTAACCCAAGCCCCATCTCTATCCAGCCCCATAACTCAAGCCGCATCTCCATCCAGCCCCCTAACCCGAGCCCCATCTCTATCCAGCCCCCTAACCCAAGCCCAATCTCGATCCAGCCCCCTAACCCAAGCCCCATCTCCCCCAGCCCCATAACCCGAGCCCCATCTCTATCCAGCCCCCTAAACCAAGCCCAATCTCGATCCAGCCCCCTAACCCAAGCCCCATCTCCCCCAGCCCCATAACCCGAGCCCCATCTCTATCCAGCTCCCTAACCCAAGCCCCATCTCCCCCAGCCCCATAACCCAAGCCGCAGCTCCATCCAGCCCCCTAACCTGAGCCCCATCTCTATCCAGCCCCCTAACCCAAGCCCCATCTCGATCAAGCCTCCTGACCCAAGCCCTATTTCCCCCCAGCCCAGCTGCGGCTCTCTGGAGTCTCTCTAACCTCATTGTCTCACAAAGCAGCAGGAGCTATTGGTTCCTGCTGTTGTAGAGCCAATGAGGAGAGAGTGGGGACGTGGCCAAGCTGTGCTCTGTGTTTGAATGGACAATGTCCATTCAAAGGAGCATGGCTTGGGATTGAGCCTGCTTGTGTGCCCCCATAGCCCCAAAGAGAATTGCTATTGGAGGCACTCAGCAGGGGGAGGAGCCAGGGCCACCTGTGGGTGACCCAAAAAGAAGAGGATCAGGGCTGCTCTGTGCAAAACCACTGCACACAGCAGGTAAATATAACATGTTTGCAATTTTAAAAAAAAATGACAAAATTTAGTCCTTATGCACACTGGACGTTTTTACAGCTGCTGTTTTTGGCTTTTGGCATTTTATTTTTTACAGCCAGTAAACCCCCCAACATGTTATCCAATGTGTCCATTTGAAAACCAGCGTTTTTGGACTTTTTTTGAGCAAAAAAATATTTTTGTTGGTAGAAAAAAAACAAAAAACAAAAAAAATGCAACAAAACGCCGATAAATGCTAATGCAAAAATGCTATTAAAAAAAGCACATTTTAATGTGACTTTACACAGCTAACATTGCCAGCGTTATTAAAATGCACAGTGTGCATGGAGCCTCTGAATCACTATAAAGCTGGGCTTGACAAATTTGCTTTGAATTTAGCAGCCAGCAAAAAAAGTTAGGAGCCAGTTTTTTAAATCAACTGCACGCCCGGGGGTTCAGGCAATAGAAATTGCTCACGCCTGGTGCTAAGCAAAAAAGGACGGTAAAAAAAAGTATTTTAGTTTCTGTTATACAATTTTACAAATAACTAATTTTTCTCCTTCACTGATGAGGCTGCACTGATGGGTGGCACTGATAGGCAGTACTAATAGGCGGCACTGATAGGTTGCACTGATAGGCAGCACTGATGAGCAGGAACAGATAGGCAGCACTGATGAGAAGGCTCTGATAGGCAGCAAATTAGATAAGGTACTATGATCTAGGGCTCTCATCAACTTTGGCAATGAAGTATCAGAATGAGTAATAAAGAAGAGCAGGTCATCTGAACCCTGCCACTTTGTGATTGGTGGAAGATGTGGTCATTCCCTTGATGTCTTGGTGGAAGATGTGGTCATTCCCTTGATGTCTTGGTGGAAGATGTGGTCATTCCCTTGATGTCTAGGTTGGATCTGTTCTGTTACAGGTTAAATAAAACCTCTGTTTGCTGTTGCAGTGAGAGCAAGTGAGGGAAGCCCTTGGTCAGAATGGCAGGCACAACCCAGCCCACCAGAGGAGGGTTCCCACAAACGAGCGTTGTATCCCGCTCCAGCGAACCACAAAGCTGCGGCCTCAATTACCGGCCAGCCCGACCTCTTGGCCTGCGCACCTGGGGTGGGGGGCACATGGGGAGACCCTATCTGGACCACTGCTGCAGTGTAGCCCAGGCGCCAGGAATTTCCGGTCACCATAGTGACTTGGCGCCTGGGATTTGTCAAGCCCTGTTATAATTCTTCTGCCTGTCTCTCAGCTGTAATATACACTGAGCCACGCATAATCAGCTCAGAGTAAACTTTACAGAACCTGCTCTGTGCCATGTGATGAAGTGACTCCTGTGCACATGGCAGGAGTGACATCACTGCGGCCTGGCCATGCAAGCGACTGAACATAGCAAACCCAAAAGGAAGACCAGGAAAGATCACGCAACGTTGGAGGGCTTCCTTTGACAGGTAAGTCTGTCATGATGTGTCAGCATGCAGTGCATACTAGCACATTGTGCAATAAACCTGCAGAGGACTCGTTTATAAAAAACGATTTTCACAAAGTTTAATACAGCTGTAATGAAACAGTTTTTCATCTGGGATTTTGTGAAGAAATCAGAAAAACATGACCTGTCTGTGGTTCCCAAAGACTAGCTTTGAAATGTGAGAAATGTATTTTCTTCGGACATTCTAAGCAGAAACAGAGGGGTTAATTTACTACAGGCAAATAGACTGTGAACTTTGCAAGCGCATTTGCACTAATTTTCCCCAGAACTTAGTAAATATTGTAAGCTTTGCGGATTTTTATCATCCAATCACGTACAAGCAAAAATGCTGTTTTTTTTAATATTCCTTGCACCTGGGTATTCTTTACAAAGTGAAGCTTCACTATATTCATTAAACTCTGGGCAAAGTAAGTGCAAGAGCACCTGCAAAGTGCACAGTCTGTTTGCCTTTAGTAAATCATCCCCAGTGACTTTAGACGAGAAGAGTAACAAAGTGTAGTCACTGTTCAGCACTACTAAAAGAGGTCCAAAGCCTGTATTTGTGATGAGCAAACATGGAAGCTCACACGTAACTTTAATTATAAAACATAATGTGCAAGAGCAAGGTTTGGAAATTATTAAAACAAATCAAGGGGATCAAGGATTCTTTTCAAAAGGCAAAAAAAACAGAAACGTGTTCTGCATCATACAAAACAAATTTCAAAGCATCCAAAAATATATGTTAAAAGCTCCAAGGGTTTCCAAGAACTGGATTTTGATGAAATCAAAATTGGATCCTGAGGGGAAGATATTTTGCATTGAACAGCTAACTTCCTGCCAGCAGTGACAACCCTGGCAGTCTCTAACAATAATGGTGTGGATCATTCAGGTTTTACTTCAGCTGAACACCACTTTAAAACAAACCTTCTCTTGTAAAACGCTGTGGTAGCTTACAGCTATTTACACCTGTAAACTGATGAATCCAAGTGTTACAACCAGCTTTCTTAGTGTAATGTCACCTCTGAGTACAAGTTCAGTGATAAATACAATATAAAAAAAACAGTAGGGTTGTTTTCCTTATTTTGACAATTTTCTCTTCAGAGATATCCCCGTTTTAATTTCCAATTAGCTAAGAAAAAAATCTTCATTGTCAACTGGGAGTCTGTCTTTTTTTGTTTTTAAAGAATATGTAAACCCATCATTTCATATTCCTGGTGTCATGTACTTGTATGAAAAACCTTCCTGTTCTTTTTGTATTGCTTCCTTTCTGTAAAATCCCAGATAGTCCTGCCAGTCCTTCTGCTTTCCTATTAAAAACTGACCACAGTGGGCATGAGAGCATAGTGTGGTCATTTCTCTAGCTGTGCTTTCCTCCAATGATCAGAATTCTGCTGACACTGCACAGCCACTCACTGGGAAGTTCAGTATTCCACTGTTTGTCCTCCCCCAGAGATTATGCGATCACTTAAAAAAAGGGGGAAAAGGATATTTATAATGTCTTTTATATCTATACACAACTTTTTTGCCCTTCATTTCTATTTTAAACTGAATGGGTTGTTTTGCAAGGTGAGAGCTTACAATCACTTTAAACATGGTCAAGCTTTGCACCAACCATTTTCCTCCGTGCTCTGTAAATCATGTACAATTCACTTCCCATACCACTCTTGGTCTTTTCTAGCATAGCGTGGCTCTTCTCGTAGGCCCCATGTACATAGGACATTTCTGAACAATGGAAACTGCTGGAAAACGTAGGTTAAAAAAATGTCTGTTTAGACTCGTTTGCATAACGCGTTTATGCGCATTTGCGTTTAGAAGTGTTTTTTAAAGATAAGCACAGGAGAACCTCCCAAATGCCCAGAATGCACTGAAAAGTGGTAAATTATTAACTATTTCAGACTGTTTCAGAGAAATATAGAGAGTAGAAGCAGAGACAGCAGTATGTGTTGAGATTATTAGGTGTGAGCTGCTCATTAACATTTCTTTTGTTTCCAAGGGTGGGAAAGGTGTCTGGTGGAGTGAATTATTAAGGCCACCTGGCAGGGGGTCTTCATGAGGAATTTAAGGTGTGACTGGTCATTAATATATCTTTTGTTTCCAAGGGCGGGAGAGGTCTGAGGTGTGAATTGGTCATTACAATGTGTGACGAGCTTGGTAGGAACATCCTGTGTTAAGTGTTTTGTCCATCTGAGTACCTTGAAAATGCTTTGCATGCATTTTTCATGATGAAAAAAGGCTCTGGACAGCATCAGGAACTGGAAGAGTTAAAAAAAATTTTCAAACGCTTATAAATGCGATTTGCTGCATTTAACCGTGTTTTTTGCATTTGAAAGGCTGATAAAATCGACTGCTGAACGCAAGTTTTCTGAGTTCAAAAAAACGACTGTAAACTCAAATGCCTGTAAATGAAGATGTGTACATGGACACATAGGAAAACATTAGGGTGAGTTCAGGGGCTGCTGAAAAAAACGCTGAACAGCTTGTAAATATGAGTTTATCAGCTGCAATGTACATGAGCCCTTAAATGCACAACAGTAAAATCAGTCTGTATATGCAGTAATGAATGCTTGTTATACTCATTGTGGAACCTGAGGGGTTAATCCTCTGCATTGTATAAAAAGGCTCTTTGATCCCATCCCGTAGTCTTCTGGGACCTATCACGCGTCCCAGACGACTATGAGGAGGGAGGGGGGAGGACAACTTTCGCTTCTGATCGCCTAGGCGATCGCAACGGAAGTGGGAGCGGGCACCTGTTCAAATTCGGGTACCCGCTCCCTAAAGGTGCCAATCCTTAATGGGGAGTGGGGTACAAAGGCTTAAAGCACAACTCCCCTTTTGGGTGGAGCTCCGCTTTAAGCTGTTACCAACTGTGTGCATGCTTGACAGTTACTGACACCATGCAGCCTAGTAGATTTTTTAAGAACACCAGGCCTTTCTTAGCCTCTGTATCAGAGAGAAACAACTGAAATTATTTGTAGGTCTTGGGAGAACCCTTGGGAAAACCAAATCATTGGTGGTTATTGGGAAAATGCCCCCCATATTGGTGGCTAGTGGAAACAATGCTCCTTCCAGTGGTGGTCAGAATGCCCCCATTATAGACAGTTACAAAAAGATCATTAGGTTCACGTAGCTGGCTCTGCCGGTTGGCATTGACCCTGGAACTATGCAGGCACCATCAGATGAGAGGTCAATCAGCTCAAGGAGCCCCTAGCAACCTTTAACATGACTCTTCAAGTTTTCCAGGCATCACCACCTGATTTGCCCATTGAAGTCAATGGGTCAGCAGGAAATACTTGGTTTGTAGTTGCGGTGCACTAGTCCATTCAAAATCTCCATGTGGCAAAATAACTGCCAAAAAAAAAACAAGTGGGGTAACCTCCTGAAGGCCTGAAAGCTTTTGCTCTACCGCCCTTTGAAGTACAATCCAATGCGGATTGCTTTTCAAAGGGGTGGTGGAGACTGATGTACATGTAAATTTAGCCCAAGAGGGGATTTCCCTTCTCTTTGAGGATGATTATTCTTACTTCCTTTTAATGTTTTAGGGACAGGGAGTAAAAGAAAATTTTCTCAATAGGACAGAGACAAAAAAAAAAAGTTACATTTTTAAATGGTGTCACTGAACAATTATACCATCAACTGTACCAATATATCAACATTGCTAGGCTGGAAATCATAGTTCATTGGAAATCTGGCCAATCCCAAGCATGCCCCTTTCTCTTTATTTTAAGAGAGCATTGGCGATCTTTTTACCTTCCAGCTAAACTCCAATTTATTAACAAGCGGCAAATGTAAACGCACTTTGAAAATTAGCGATTAGCAGCAATGCCGCTGTTGACCTGTCAAATATTTACAATAATTTAACTCAAACAAAATGGAAAGGAGTTTTAATTTGTCGGCAAACAATTCAGTACGTTAGCAATTAAAATATATTTACGCAACCGTTGCAGAGAAAGTCATTCAGAAACCAATGCTCTACTAATAATCCAACTTTGCAATTTTATTCTCAGTGGATTGCCGTAAATGTTAATAGAAGCAGTTAAAGGGGAGCTCCAGATAAACTGAAAAGGTGGATTTTGTTCCAAAATAAATTGCTTAAGCTAGATACAACCTGCTAATTGAACCTCCTTTCCTTGTAGTTGGGCATCAGCCTGACCCCCTTCCTTGATTGATGTATGCAGAGGACATTGCATAAACTGAAACAAGGAAGCTTTTTTTTCTGATTCAGACTTGTTCAGTCAATAAAACTCATGTTCACTTACACATATTTTCCCCCTGGGATGCTTTAGCTGTCTGTTCTCCATATTCTGTTATGATTAATTATCGTTCTTTCCTCCTGCTCACAAATTGTCACACCCTGCCACCCTGAATTTTTATTAAAGAAACCCTTTCCTTTCTGGGTGTTTGCATAAAAAGCTGACAAATATGAACAAATTTTTTTTTTTTTTTTTTTTTTTTTTAAGTCCGCAAACGTGCAACTATAATGAAAAAACCCGTAAGTGTTCACAAAAAAGTGCAAGTGCAAAACACCACACAAAAAGTGCACTTAAGGGTGTGCTTTGTCGTACCCCCGAAGGGGTTGGACCGCTACCCTGATCCCCCGGGGCACGAAGCTCCTGACAGGGACAGAGTTCCCATTTGGTCCTCCTGGCCAAAAGGCCTGGTGGACCACCGTTCCTTATGCCCAGCCGAAGCCGGACATCCAGTACTAGGCCAGGGGGTTCTCCCGAAGAGAAAAACCCCCTAGGGACAGGGGAGGAAGGAACCGTATGGCCACACATCCTCCCCCTAGACTTCAGGGCAGGCCCGAGGACCCACACCCTCCATCCTGTGAAAAACACACACAAAAGTAAAAAGTGACAAACGTGGGGTGAAGGAAAAATAAATAAATAAATAATTAAATAAATCTATAAAAATAATAAAAAGTGTCGTGCCCAAATTGTGCACTGACCAGACCCTGAGGCCTGTAGCAAAAAAATTGCCCAGAACTTGACCAAAAGGCCCGGTCCTAGAGGCGCAGTGCAAAAAGTATTTAAACTCGGTGACCATGTGCTCATTCACAACGTGGGGTCCCACACCCAAGTGCTACTCAGAGCACCCCTGAGGCGACTACTCAGGGGGCACCTAGTTTGCGGACTCTCTGCCTTCCCAGCCCCTGGCCAGACCAAGGTAGATCCGTCCAAATCAGGAGGTACTGGGTCTTTCCAGTCTTCCCAGAGGAATTACTCCCAAGGCCCCAGAACGAATCATGGCGCTCCCTGGTTTCTGTCCCTCCGGTACTAGCCTTCCGGACCCCCATCATACCAGTGAGGGTACTATACAACAACCATCCCCGCAAAGCTAGAATGGTCGGGAGCACCCCCACTGGACACTGATAAGATCAGATACTACACTTGATCTTAGCCAAAAGGCCGAGAAGCGATATGGTTATTTAAAATTACTGTCCTTTTTCTTTTCCTGACTCTCATCTTGTCAGCATACCAATGGAACCAGTGGGTTTCTCCCTCCCGATACCTCTTGCTATAAATCCACCAACTATAGCCAGCAAAAAATAAGGGTGAGAACACAAAAGAGTATTCAGAGATACTGCAAGCACACAAAATATTTACTCCTGAGTAAATGGCAGTGGTAATGACAGAAGAGCCAAACTATTGTGATGGCTCTGCTAAGATATCAACTTTTAATAAATCAATTCACTAGTGGATAGGAACCCTTTGTTAGGGCTGAAATTTAAACTCTCAATGTGTTATAGCAGACATCCAAATCTAAGGCTCACTGGAAAAAGAACATTGTATTTCTTACAGAAGGCCTGTAACCATTCCAGCTATTCTCTGATGCCATCTTTAGAAATTGTGCCAACCCTTTCTTCCATGGCCTTTAAAAGAGTTGCCACTACCAATAAAGACAAAACTAGATGTTGCAGCTCCTTCATTTTAATCTACATGCCACTAAATAAACTTTTAAATGTGATGATGGCCTTGGAACAGGAGAGTCCTCTCTCAAGGCAGGGGAACAGTAGGATCTGTCAGCAACTCAAGGAGCAGGGGAGATCGTGGCCTCCTTCACCAAACTGGAAGGATGGCTATGGCTGCTACTTCTTCTCAATCAGTCTTCAAAAGAGAAAGCAGGATCAATGGTGCCAGTCGGTAAAATATGTACTTTCTGGAATGTTCTGCTCTAGAGCTTTCGGGCAGTAATAACAGGTGCAACATTTTGGAAGCTGAGCATTGACCCGCATCACCATAAAGGCCCACCTGTGGGGTTCCCCAAATTTGGAGTGCTACAGAAATACAGAGGTCCAGTTCAGTGTCCACTTGTTGGGATTGATGAAGTCTTGGTTCAACATGTCGACAAGCAAGTTTTCTAGGTCCAGAAGATAAGATGCTGTGAGACTTCTAGATGATGTTCTGCCCAGGTAAAAAGTCTCACTGTTTTCAAAGAAGGGGCACATGCCATGTGTCCATTCCCATCTTGACTCAACAGCCCTTCAGTAATAGCAAGAATGCCTTAACAGCTTCCAATGCTGCCTGCAGCTCTAGCACATTCAAGTGTCTCTGAACTGGGCCCCACCATCTGCCTAGAGCATGGCATCCTTGTCAGCGTACACTCCCCAGCCCCAGAGCTTGGAATCTGAAGTAACTGTGATCCAGGATTCAGGGTTGAGAGGTCTGCCCTAGAACAGGTTCCCTGGGTTACCACCTCAAGTTCACTTTGACAGTGCAGGGTAGAAAAATCACTTGGAACATGGAAACTTGGTCCCACTAGTGTAAAAAAAGAAAACTGGAGTTGACACAAATGCCAATTGCCAAAGGCACTGTTGGTATTGCGAAGTGGTGGGGAGCAATGTAGTTCAGGCATGTCCATGCGAGATAAATGGCTGAACAAATCATTGCTCTGGATCTTGTAATAATCTGTCCGATCCTTATTTGTGGAATAAAAGTCCTTCCTAGTAATGAATGTAATATTTTTCAGAGATATTCCGAGATCTTGGATGAATGGAGCTTACCCTTCGGACTTTTGACTAGCCAGATATATCTGCAGAGGGTGCCTAGAACTAACTGCTTGTGGGCTACCAGGAAAGACTTGCAAAGTGCAAACACCAGAAAATCATCAGACAGTGATGTATCCATAAGCCTAGTGCATAACCATAAAAAATATTTAATAAAACATAAAGTAGGTGTTGTACTCACAAACAACAATATAGTCAAGGCACATCATAAAGAACAGCTGGGTCAACACCACGCTGATTAACAGTCCTCTTCCTCAGAGCCATGGTTGCTGGCTCTGAGGAAGAGGCAAGTCCTCGAAACGTGTCAGCCTATTGGATGCCTACACTCCCTATTGCGGACTGTTACTCAGCGCAGGGTTGAACCAGGTGTTTATGATGTGCCTTGACTACAACACCTACTTTATGTTTTATTAAACATTTTTTATGATAATGCACTAGGCCTGTGCGCCCTCTGTTTTTTCTTTCCTCATTCAGTATATTTGGATTCCCCTGGTCTATTTGAGGGCAGCAAGGTGTGCATGTTCCAGGACATTCTTAATGTGGTTGTAGCCTGCATCGAGTCCATCCCCAAGCGCAGGAGCATTTGTGTTTGCTGGTTCAGTGATGTATCCATATCTGGAGGGCCCTCACTGAGTGGAGAACTTTCAAAAAGATCAAAAAGTGAACAGGAGGCAGCAAAATTGACAATGCAAATGACCTATGGCAAATCTGAGATATGGCTGATGATCTTTCACTACCAGAAGGTGAAAGTACGCTGGGCTCCTTTTTAGATCTTGAGTTCTTAAGGAAAGAGAACTGAATACTTTTCAAGATGATCTTTGGAACCTTTGCCTCTTTCTGCAGGCTTGTAGCAATAGACCCGACTTATCTCTAGTTATGCTCTGGATCCCTTCTTAAAGGGTTTTCGCAATGAGAACTTTCCCTGAATGTGGAATCACACAGAGCCCCTGCTCCATTCACAGACCAGTGTTTCAACCAAGGGGCTTTGTGGCCCATCATTGAATGAACTATACTGTAAGTCTTGCTGAAAGTCAAACCAAGTACACTGCAGTCTTCACCTCAAAATTTGAAAATTCAACACACACACGCGCACACACACACGCGCACACACACGCGCGCGCACACACACACACACACACACACACACACACACACACACACACACACACACACGCGCACGCGCGCGCGCGCACACACACACACACACGATGGTAGTTACATCTCAGGTGGAGACCAGTCAAGAAACACTGCCCCCTTTCCATGCGTGTTAGCGTGTTTGATAGCGCAGGAAATGTGCTTGCTGTTGCTCTAGTATGATAAGTGCGTGTGACAGGAGCCTGCAGCCTGTTCTAGATCACTATGTATAATAGATGCCACTTTTCTTCCCGCTTGGTTGACTCTGGCTTTTCTCTATGCAGCTTCGACCTCCTGTGATGAGTTTAAAGGATCCACACCAAATACAGCCAGAGACCCGTCCGTTAAGTTTTCTCAAAGGAGACATTTATAAAGCAGCAAACAATTTATTTGTTGAACATAATAGCCACTGAGGTTAACCTGTAACGGCAAGAAAAATTGGTCAAAAGACCAGTCTTTTACTTTCTCATTTAGTAAAATAGAATTTTGAAAATCCCCTTGCTTCTTCAGGTTTTTACCTGTTGATTCTACAAGTGCTGACAGGATTACATCATTTTGGTCCAAGGGCTGACAACACTACTATACCCCTTTTGAATTTGCAACAACATTAACAGCCTTTCCAGTAAGTGTTTTTCTGCTAAAGTAAGCACTGAAAACAGTCTACAGGCTGTTACACAACCCTAAGGACCCATTCATACACAGGTGGTCTGTAGTGATACATTAACAATCATTATTTGCCAGGAAAAAAATATTTTCATCCCTTATTGACATTATACCCTCACAGGAAAGAACACGTGTGTTATAGCTTAGTGAATTGAGCATGATTTCACTTTCATCTGAACTAATAATAAAACATTGCAGCCGATTTAAATCAGTGACGACACAGTGGTTTATTGTCTCTCTGCAATAACAGTGAACCTTTGACAGTTCAAACGACGGATGCTGCTGCTTCAAAAGGTAATTTAACTCACAAACAATAGAAGCACCACCATTGTGGTAAGTGACATGAAGGACAGACAGTATGGCTGCTTGGTACAATCTCCTCCACCACCCAGTGTGACCAATCTGCCATCACCACTTCTATGGCGTAACACGCTGATGGATAACGCTCCGAGGCAGAACATTCATCACGCACGTCAAAGAAAGAGGGAGTTGTACTATATAATGAATATGTAGAAATATATAATGGGTGCAAAAGGGTTTTTCAGCTGATCTGGAACTACAAGCTGTTCCATGCCATGGGGAAACTAAGGGCTCATGTACACGGGGCATTTGGAAAACTCTTCTGAATGATGGAAACTGACTGCTGGAAAACGTAGGTTAAAAAACATCAGTTTAGCCGTGTTTGCATACCGCATTTATACGTGTTTTTACAAGATAACCTCAGGAGACCTTCCCAAATGCCTAGAATGCACTGAAAAATAGTAAATAATTAACTATTTAAAACATTTTGAGATAAATAGAGAGAGCAGAAGCAGAGAGAGCAGTATGTGTTGAGATGACCTGTCTTTTCTGGTTTTATTCACTATGGATCCCATCATGAGCATAATGCGGCGCGTTCTACCATTTTTTCCTTCACGCGCAACCTGCAACTGACTGTGCTGGTGTACTGGGTCCATTTGAACACATGGAAAATGCTTTGCGTGCATTTCTGATGATGACAAAAAGGCTCTGAACAGCATCTGGAACAGTTAAAAAATGCTTCTAAACGCAAATGCTTATAAATGTGGTTAACCACGTTTACAAGTGTTTACAAGCATTTGAAACGCTGGTAAAATCTACTCCTGAACGTCTGGTGCGTTCAAAAAAAGACTGTAAACTCAACTGCCTGTAAACGACGATGTGTACATGGACACATAGGAAGACATTAGGGAGAGTTCAGGGGCTGCTGAAAAAAATGCAGAAAAGCTCCTGAACATCCGTTTATCAGCTGCAGTGTACATGAGCCCTAAGCCTGAGATATAACATGCTCTCAGCTGCTTCTGTTCCCTATATACAGAGAAAAGCTATTATTTTTGCTGGAAATCTTTCAAAATGAGTGGAAAGTAGAAGGTTTTGCCTTAACTGTAGTTATGATCTACAGTAACGTGGACAGATTTTTCCATACTAGGATTTGACCTGGGTTATTCTGAAGCCCTAAACAAAATTGATTTCAGATCCAGAAGGAGAATCAATTCATTGATAGAAGGGATCCTCTGGACATCTAACCTGTTCACTGTGGAAGCCAATACTCTTTAGCACTAATGTTTTTTCCCCCTTTTAACATTCTTTTGTACAGCCCTAGTATACTTTATAGTTAGCTGTGACACCACCATTCATACCCTGCAACATATTTTGCTACTTCATCATATTCACAGGGCTACGACTGTGCATCACCCCACTGGTAAGGTCCTTCATTCACCCACCAAATCACCTTCCCCTGCAGCTTCTGTTCCCAAAACATGCGTAAGCAGGTGTAGTCTGTTTTCTTCACTCTAGGTGGCACTCGATCTGAGTGTTACCACAGTCTGAAAAGGAAATCAAGGGGAAACACTGTTTTGCTATGGTTTGCTGGGTCAATGGAGAAGTGTTCCAGTTGGCTACACTGCAGCCATGTAACCCTTGGCAGCCATCTTGGGTCAGCGGGGTCTACATAAGTCCCTGCCCCTGTTTTTTGGCACGCTTCATGCGAGTGGCTAGTGTAGGAAGAGCGACCCTGCTTGTTAGGGAAAACGATTAGCAGCAGTGAAAGGTTCCTGACAGGCTGGGGACTGGAAAGAAGCCTCCCTGTTTGGGACCAGACTGGCCAGGCCGCACTCCAACCTTTAGTACAGATCTGTGGGCTCCTCTTCTCAGCCACATCTTTGACTGCATTGAACTTTGAGTCGTCTCCCTAAACAGCGCTCTACAACTAGGATGTCTGTACGTTGGCATTCTGCTCAATACAAGTGTGAAGTTTTCCTGCAACAGGATTCTATGGGGTTAATTTATTAAAGGCAAATAGACTGTGCACTTTGCAAAGTGCAGTTGCACTCAGCAAGTGCAGTTGCTCCAGGGCTTAGTAAATGAGGCAAAGCTTCACTTTGCAAAGAATACCCAATCACATGCAAGGAAAATTTAAAAAAAACAGCATTTTTGCTTGCACATGATTGGATGATGGAAATCAGCAGAGCTTCTGCTCATTTACTAAGCTCTGGAGCAACTTTGCAAAGTGCAGTCTTTTTGCCTTTAGTAAATCAACCCCATTGTGTGTTCGCTATCGCCGCACCTTCCTACACATGTAAGATGAAAGCGCTGTGCAATGTTATACAGCCTGATTTGTTCAAAGTGCTGAGATGTCCACTGACTATGCAGCAGCCATAGTAATATAGGGCACTGGTAATAAATGGAGAATATTGTACACAGTATGACAGGAATATGGAGACAGACGCAATGGCAACAGTGAAAAACATAGCAGAGCACAAGCTGGTACATAAATATAGGCAGACATGTCAGCAAAAGCGACAGGGGCACTTATTAATGGCAACTGGGGGAAAAATAGAGCTACGTCCCACAGCATCAGAGTCAAACTACTCAGGTCATTTACCCCCATAATTAAAAACTTCAGTGCACAACTGTTCCACCTTTTGATTTAGTTCACATTCTGCAAACCAATATTGAAAAGCTAAAACAGGTTGCTCTTAAAGGGTTACTCCAACCTTAACAATGGATTGGTGGAGTGTTAAACCACCTAACAGCTGTTCTCTTTGTGACTCTGTTGGTGCGAGATCTGTGTTGAGTTCACTACCGCCGAGGGGCGGACTGACCATTTGGAAACTCGGGCACTGCCCGAGGGCCAGGGGGCAGTAGGGGGCACCATGAGATTCCCCTGGTACCTTTTTCATAGGCTATTTTGAGTTTGGTCAAGGGCACAGGGGCCCCATGATCCCCTATTGCCTGGGGGCCCCATGAGTTGTCAGTTCACCCCTGCTACTGCCGCACCTCCCCACACATGTAAGATGAAAGCACTGTGCAATGTTATACAGCCTGATTTGTTCAAAGTGTTGACATGTCCACGTCAGCCCAATGGCTGTTTTGTAGGGTATTACAGAAATTAATATAGGGAGAGATATCGAGTAATTATGATAGTAGTACCTCAAAATACACTTAGGGCTCATACTTATGGGTGTTAAAAAAAGCTAAGCTTGTCAATGGCTCTATATTTATTTATTTATTACAGATACTTATAAAGCGCAGTCAATTTATGCAGCTCTTTACATATATATTGTACATTCACATCGGTCCCTAGCCATCAAGGGGCATACAATCTAATGTCCCCAATTTACATTTATACATACACATATCAGGGCCGATTTAGACAGGAGCCAATTAACCTGCCGTAGTAGAGAACAAAAACAGAGCGCACCTACCTTGCGCATTACCTCAGTAAACAGTTGACTTATTGATTTAGGAGATATACTCACAAAAGTAGTAATAAAACAGGCATATATAATCCAAAATGGAATCCTACAATAAGGAGACATGTGCGAATCCCATCAGAAGGGGAGATTCTCAGAGTGACGCTGACGCATTTCGAAGGGGGGGGCCCTTCTTCATCAGAGCTCGATGAAGAAGGGACCCCCCCCCCCTTTGAAAAGCATCAGTTCACTCTGAGAGTGGAGATTCGCACGTGTCTCCTTATCGTAGGATTCGCTTTTGGATAATATATGCCTCTTTTATTACTACTTTTGTGAGTATATCTCCTAAATCAACTAATTGTTTACTGAGGTAATGCAAAAGGTTGGTGCGCTCTGTTTTTGTTCTCTGCTACTGTTTGTATCGAGTTTCCCCAGCTTCATGTTGGAGCTGCACAGCCTTTGATCGGTCTTGGACAAACTTCCATACACTCTAGTATTATTGGTCCATCGGCCCTCTACTGATCTGGGTCCCTAAGCACAGGAGGAGTTGCATCTCTGTCTACTTTCCACTTAACCTACCAGCATGTCTTTGTAGTATGGGAGGAAACCAGAGTACTCGGAAGAAACCCACACAGGCACAGGGAGAACATGCAAAATATTTGGAGCTTATTAACATTTTTAAGCTTTTCTGATGGTATAAGACAAAACTAGTGGCAACTGTAGCAAACTACTGTGAATATCAAAGATAACACCAGAGAGACACGTTTTGGGCGTTATCAGCGCTGACGCAGCCAGAAGCCCATAAACATTGCAGTGTAAGCTTTTATTGGTGCAAAGCGATACAGGGGCTTTAGTAAGCATTTTTATATACATTATAAATATAGACACAAGTATTATTTGAGCTGCCTTTTGTGATTTAGTTTTATTTAGCATGGATCTTTAAAAATATTTGCATGGAGTTCCTGTATAGGTATACAATATTATTTATTACTAAATGTATGCTTCCTTTTCTATCCTGACTGTCCAGGAACTTTTGCTAGAGTGTGATAAATGACTTTGCAGCAGCCAAAGTAATATAGGGCACTGATAATAAATGAATAATATTGTACACAGTATGACAGGAATATGGAGACAGACACAATGGCGACAGCGAAAAACATATAGATAGAGCACAAGCTGATACATAAATATAGGCAGACATGTCGGCAAAAGCGACAGGGGCACTTATTAATGGCAACTGGGGGAAAAATAGAGCTACATCCCACAGCATCAGAGTCAAACTACTCAGGTCATTTACCCCCATAATTAAAAACTGGTTTCAGTGCACAACTGTTCCACCTTTTGCTTTAGTTAACATTCTGCAAACCAATATTGAAAAGCTAAAACAGGTTGCTCTTAAAGGGTTACTCCAGCCTCACCAGTGGATTGATGGAGCGTTAACCACCTAAAAGCCACCTGTTTTTTTCTCTTGATGACTCGGTTGGTAAGGTCTCTGCGTTGAGTTTCTGCTGTGTTCATTATTAGGGGTTTCTACCAACCTTATTGGATATTTTATTCTTTTTTATTATGGAGAATATAAAAAGAGAAGCTGTAACACAAAAAAGGTAGGCAGGAACACCCAAAACTCTGGGGAGGGCTGGAACGGAACTAGGAATGATTACAGAGAGCTCTTGCTATTGGAGCAATCAGTACTAAGCCCACCAGGTGCAACCTATAATTATAATATAACTTTTTAGTGGACTGACCCATCACAATTTAGGCTGGATTAAATCAGGAAATTGCTTTAATTAGGGTTTAATTAGGAGGCAATTGCCCATTGCCTCAGCTTTGGTCACAAGGGGTTTTTGGGTGACTGACAATGAGATAGAGCTTTCTCTGCAATGGCTCTGCCTGAACAACTTTTGACATCTGAACACCCAGGTCCTCTGCTTTAGCAATTTCTTTTCCAAAGCTCAATAGCAATGTCCACACAGCCCACCTTACTTTAAAAATTAATCAATGTGTTTGAAGTGCCAAACGAATGGCACCATTGTATACATCTAGTTCAGGTGTGTCCATCCTGTGGCCCACAGCAGCTATGAATGCGGCCCAATACAAAATCATAAACATACTTAAAACTGTTATTTTTTGGGGGGAAGTTTTTATAAAACATGCATTTACACTTCGCAAATGCATGTGGCCAAATAAACATTTGCTAGTGTCCCTTTACTGGAATTTTATAAGTTTTATCTTCCCATAGAAATTAGGAAAAGAAGCACACAGGTGGTGCAAACACCTAGCACATTAAATTTTTTTAAAAACAGAAAACATACAAAATAAGGTGCATAAAAAAGCCTGTAAAGCCACAGAGATGGTTCAATGTGATGGCAGAGTGTCCGACTGGTGGTTAGGTTGGCGTGCTGATGCGCTTCGGGGACATGCTCTTTTTTTCCCAAAGAAAATACTCTACTCTTCACAATCATGCCTTTATTCATGTCATTGGTTTTCGGCAGCACCTATATTTGTAAGCAACTATTTTCAAGGATGAAGCACACGGAGGACAAAATTAGAACCAATATATCTGATGACCACCTTGAAAATTAATTGCGAATTTCTACTACCACCACCAAACCAGAAATTGATGCGTTAGTTTATCAAAAACAGGGTCAAATATCTCACTAGTTTTATGTTGCCCTCTTCGCTTAAACAAATTAATCTGCCTGACTTTTTCTGCTCATCAGCTATCCTTATTGTTAGTGTATTTTATGTGTGGCCCAAGAAAATTCCCCTTTTCCAATGTGGCCCAGAAAAGTCAAAAGGTTGTACATCCCCGATCCCAGATAATAATCATTAACCTCTGACAGCTCACTTAGGTGCTGTGAACATTCTGACTGGCTTGCCAAGTCCTTGGACATTTAAATGGGAAGTCAGCTTTTTGAAGCATGTTACATATTACACCGAAATTTAGGTCATGAAGATTTACTGATCTACTATCATCAACTAATCTGTGTTGCTATGGATACGTTGGTGATTTTTTTTTTTATAGCTTAGATATGTGAATTGTTAGATTTTAATTTAGAAGCTAGGCCTCTATTGATATGCTAACAAACCTGTTGGACTAGTTTGTGAAACTCCTTACAGGATATGATGCAGCAGGAAATAGGGGAAGGGAAAGACTTCAAAGCCATGTGATGGGGAACAAAAGACAGTTTTTCTCAGGCCTTTGGGGAAGGAAGAAGTCTGGAAGATCCTGAATCCTACAAGATGACTCCATCATAAAGAAAGATCCAAGTTAAGTAACTGTTTAGTTTATGCCCATCACATACATTGTAATTGCTTATTTGCTAGGAAGATAATCAGCTTGTGTATGTTGTAGGTATATTTTGTTAAGCTTTTCTATTTAGTAAAGCAAATATTAAAACACTATAGAGTCCTAAGATTCCTTGGGTTTACCACAACAACCTTAAACGACGCAAAGCAATACATAATCGTAGGTGGATGCAGTGCTCTGCAGTCTCCTTTGAAAAAAATAATAAATGCACATATTTTTTCTGCAAACATTTTTTGTATGAAGACTAACTTAACCTTTTAAAGTAAACCTTTCTTGAGAGAAATATTCCCAATTATCTTTCAGGGATCAAGTGACCGATTTGTAGTGGGTGCAACAGGTGTGTAACCAGGCCCCTGATTTGCCACCAGAAATGGTCATACTAGCCCAGGGCACCTCCTGTCCTCTTCCTGCATCAGGAATGAGATGAGTTACCATCAGGGGCGGACTGACAACTCATGGGGCCCCCGGGCAATAGGGGATCAAGGGGCCCCTGTGTCCTTGCCCAAACTCAAAAAAGCCTATGAAAAAGGTACCAGCGGCATCTCATGGGGCCCCCTACTGACCCCGGGCCCTCGGGCAGTGCCCGAGTTTCCAAATGGTCAGTCTGCCCCTGGTTACCATTCACCTGCAGTTTGGAGAGCTCTACTATCTTGATTACTCACATGCTCCTGGGCTCAGGCCCTCCTCACGCAATAAATGATTGTCCACACAATCCGCTTCTTCGACATTTTACTGTAGACATGAACAGAATGCACAGTTCTTCCCAACACAAAAATACACCACTTCCTTCTTTCATCCGATCCCTCTGAACAAGTTTATTACACAAGGATGCCAATTAGCACTTCCAGTTCCCTCAATTGTAGGTTCCCTTGGATGGGTTTTCCGACTACAGGATGATGTTTTGTAGGCTACTTCTTCCCATGAACCCCTGCCCTAAAGTTCTTCAGGCCCCAGATTTTAAAGGAATAAGCTAGCCCCATCCATAGTACTCATCCAAGGGTGGGGTTTCCCTAAAAGAGCTACTAACCCCTGCTTACAGGTGGATCTATCTCATTAATGGAAATCCCAACAGGCAAGCATAGCAAAAGTTCTGGGTTTGGGAAGAATAGACCATCTATCAACAAAAAAAAAAATTATATTTTCTAACAGTACTTTGACAGTAACTAGTTGCTTTACCTCTCCTACCCTGAAGAAACGCAATTCCCTTTTTTTTTCTCATCCTATTTCGCCAGCGCTATTGAAGTGGTAAATAAGGATCAATAGGATAACAAATGACCAGTGACGGATGACCTGCGATTCGGAAGTGACAGACAGTAACAGACTCTGCTTACATCCATCATCATGTTTATCAGATAGAAGGGGAGGTTACTGCCAGGCTGAAAGCAAAAAGGTCTGACTCAGGCAAAATGACTACATCCGACCAGGCTGGAGCGGAAGGAAGGGAGATTAATTGGAAAGGAAAAAAAGTCTGTCTCTTGACTGGAAACCACAAGAAACATGCAAGGCTACATGAATCAGTAAATATCAATTAAACCATTACTGGACAATTATAGCGAAAATACAAGCCTGTCCATTGCGAAAGAAATCTCTATGATTAAGCTCTGGGGACAAAGTGAAACATGAAAGTGTAACAAAGTTGTATAAAAGTGCAAGGTGTTTCCTGTAAGTGGTGCTTCCTTCTTTTAAAGCTGAACTCCAGAAAAGATATAAATCCACTTTGTGTGCAACAATTGGTTTTGTAAACCCAGATATTGTCTTAAAAAAGTAGTAGTGACATCATTATTGTGCCGCACATAGCCAGAGAAGAGCTGTAGAAGGGGCCCAGCAAGCCTCACCCACCATGAGCTGCCTGCAGAAAACGACAGGAGGGGGCAGAGACAAGACCAGTCACCCTGCACAAGGAGAGAGCAGCAGCAACCAGTCTTTATTACATAAAACTCCTGCCCAGAGGCAAAGATTCATACTTATTTGACAGATCTGGGAGAAATACACATAGCACACCAAGATTCAAGCAAGAATACACATGACTCTTGTATTTAGACCAGCAATGGGCAAACTACGGCCCGCGGGCCGTATACGGCCCGGCGGACCTTTTAATCCGGCCCGCGGAGCTAGGCTCCCGCTAGGCTCCTCTCACAGTCCGCCCTGAATGAAAATCTGTCTCCTATGAGGATCTGTCCCCCTCGACGTATCTGCGCATGTGCCGGAGATCGCGGATCGGCTGCTAATGCCTGAAACTGGCACATGCGCAGATACGTCGAGGGGGACAGATCCTCATAGGAGACAGATTTTCATGCTACACCGGAACGGCGAGAGCAAAGGTAAGTGAATTGACACAGGGGGGACTTGGGGACTTAATATGGGGGATGAATTACTATAGGGGGGATGAATTACTATAGGGGGGATGAATTACTATAGGGGGGATGAATTACTATATGGGGGATGAATTACTATGGGGGGGATGAATTACTGTGGGGGATGAATTACTATATGGGGGATGAATTACTATGGGGGATGAATTACTATATGGGGGATGAATTACTATGGGGGATGAATTACTATGGGGGATGAATTACTATGGGGGATTAATTACTATATGGGGGATGAATTACTATATGGGGGATGAATTACTATGGGGGATGAATTACTATATGGGGGATGAATTGCTATGGGGGGTGAATTACTATGGGGGATGAATTACTATATGGGGGATGAATTACTATATGGGGGATGAATTACTATATGGGGGATGAATTACTATATGGGGGATGAATTACTATGGGGGGTGAATTACTATGGGGGATGAATTACTATGGGGGATGAATTACTATATGGGGGATGAATTAATATGGGGGATGAATTACTATATGGGGGATGAATTAATATGGGGGATGAATTAATATGGGGGATGAATTACTATATGGGGGATGAATTACTATGGGGGATGAATTACTATATGGGGGATGAATTACTATATGGGGGATGAATTACTATATGGGGGATGAATTACTATGGGGGGTGAATTACTATATGGGGGGTGAATTACTATATGGGGGGTGAATTACTATGGGGGGTGAATTACTATGGGGGGTGAATTACTATGGGGGATGAATTACTATGGGGGATGAATTACTATATGGGGGATGAATTACTATATGGGGGATGAATTACTATGGGGGATGAATTACTATATGGGGGATGAATTACTATGGGGGGTGAATTACTATATGGGGGATGAATTACTATGGGGGGTGAATTACTATGGGGGGTGAATTACTATGGGGGATGAATTACTCTATGGGGGATGAATTACTATATGGGGGATGAATTACTATGGGGGATGAATTACTATATGGGGGATTAATTACTATGCTTACTATGGGGGAATATTACTATACTTACTATGGATGACACATACACATCATTTATCTACTCTTAGTCCGGCCCCCGGGTCCAATATATGAACCCATTGCGGCCCTCAAGTCAAAAAGTTTGCCCACCCCTGATTTAGACAGTGGGCCCCATTCACAAAAGTAGATTGTGTGCAGTATTTAGGTGTTTTCCCAAATACTGCATGCAATCCTGAAAATGTCAATTCCCTTATGCTTTATGTGGTAATTACTGCATAAAGCAAAATTGCTCAGTAAATACCGCATTGAACGTGTGTTAAAGTCAATTCAAAAAAGGAAATAAATGCATGCGGTAAATAGTCGTCCCTACATGTGATAGTTAAGGAACCGGCAGCCTCTGTAACCACCAGTAAACAACATGCTTGTTAAGGAGCAGGCGGCTGCTGCATCCTTAGCAACAAATGAGTCATCAGCTGTCAGCAGGGTTACCCGCTGACAGCTAAATTTAAAGCAAAGAATTGGAGGCATTTACAAAATACTGAAAGAAACGATGTAGGGTCCCTCCCAAAATCAATGCCAGACCCTTATCTGAACATGCAGCCTGACAGGTCTGGAAAGAGGGGGGAATGAATGAACCCTCCTGAACCATACCAGGTGACATGCCATCAACATGGAAGGGGTGCTTTGGGGCAGTGGGGGCTCCCCCCCCAAAGCACCATATCCCCATGTTGATGATAACCAGGGCCTCTTCCCCACAACCCTGGCTGGTGGTTGTGGGGCTCTGAGGGAAGGGGGGGAGGGTTTATCAGAATCTGAAAGCCCCCTTTAACAAGGAGGCACCCAGATCCTGCCTCACCCCCCTTGTGAATGAGTATGAGATACATAGTAACCTTACTCATTCACCAAAAAAAGTGTAGTGTAAATAAACCTAGGAGGCGGTTTTTAATCCTTTAATTAAAAAAAAACAAAAAAAGGGGGTCCGCACCCGATAAAGGCTCCTGCTGAATGACGGGCCTCACCCCTTATGACGTCACTGCCCATTGATGTCACCAGGTGGCCCAGCCTCAGCTTATTTAGCAGCGGGAGACATTGGAGCTGTCATTCAGCAGACCCCTTTTCTTTTTTTTTTTTAATAATGGACTTGTCAAAAACTGCCTCCTGTGTTTATTTACAGCAGAACTACTCTGTAGCCTGAGCATGAAGAAACAAAAAAAATATTTAATTTTTAATATTCAAAGCAAACTCACCCATCCATGTCCTCAAGTTTTATTTTGTTTGGAAACCACTTTCTAAAAAGAAAAAAAACCTCTAGCATTTTTGACCAAGGCCATCTCCAGCAAAAGGCAGATGATTCATGTAGCATTTACTGAAATCCATCTGCCCTTAGCTTGGGTGTGCTTAGCTGAGAAAATCCCTCCTCCCTTCCTGAATGCTCCTGGATTGTATGACATCATTTGCCTAGGTCTGGAAACTAAAATAAACCTTTCCTGGTAGAAATATGGTCCTGCCATTGCTGATCTTCTGAAACAAATGCTAGTTACCTGGCTATTATACATATTCTTTGCCTTCTGTGTCTTCTGAGTCACTAACCTGGGACAGGTACTGCATGTAATAAGCAGTCAGACTGTGCTGTTACACTTATTGTGTGAAAATATAATACAATGCCTAGTCATGGTTAATGTTCATATTACTGTGAATTGAGGGTTTATATAGTTAATTCCCTTAGCCGGTTTTTATTAGTTTCAGTATAGTTGGTTAATATACTGCCATCTTGTGGTCATTTTGTTATTGCACCATCTTTTTCTGTCTTCTATCCTGTGTTCTTCCCACTAGCTTGTGATGTATTTCCTTTTCCTTTTCTCTCTCTCTTTATTAGGATGATTATGGCTGCTAGTCTCTAGGCCACATGTAATCTGCTTGCATCTGGAAACACATTACCATGTTTTGACCTGCAAATACCATCTTTTCAATCACCTGCCACATCTGTTTTCTGATATTAACCTGCTGCATGCAATAAAGATTTTGTGGATGAGAAAACAGGTGCTTAGTGAGTTCAGCTATCTGATAAAGACTGTCCAAGGCTTAAACAGGCCAGTCATAGAGGTCTCAGCAAGAGATAAGTCACTAATACAACAGTTGGAGTCAGAATACAGACTGAAGCCAACTTCGAGCTCTCTAGTTTTGTATTGGATGAAAGCAAAGAAGGGGCGCACTCTACTCGTCCATTACCGTGATAAAAAGGAATTTATTTAAAATGACAAAAATGTATATTCACAAACCAAGATTCATAAAACAAGCTGAAAACCAGTGTGACAGTCCGACAAAGCGGTAATCTGACAGTGGGGTGAGCTAACGCGTTTCGGGAGACATACTCCCTTGTTCAGAGCTTTAAAGAAGGGAGAACATCTCCCGAAACGCGTTAGCTCACCCCACTGTCAGATTACCGCTTTGTCGGACTGTCACACTGGTTTTCAGCTTGTTCTATGAATCTTGGTTTGTGAGTATACATTTTTGTCATTTTAAATAAATTCCTTTTTATCCCGATAATGCATAAGGAGAGTGCTCCCCTTCTTTTATTTCTTCCAGAACTTTCAAGATTCCCCAATCTTTAGAGGGCTGCACCCTAACAAGTGTCTGTTGCTGTGGTCCTGGGAGGTGCATGGACTTGAGGGCTTGCGTATGGTTTTTTCTTTCTTTTGACTTCCTCCAGTTTTGTATGACTGGCTCAGAAAACACTGAATACACCAATTCAGCATGGCACCCAATGAACTAGCATTTTCAGATGGTACAGTAAACTGTGGCAGCCTTCATATTTTCTCAGTACTAGAGCGTAAGTAAACTGACAGCCCCTCACATATGGAAATAGATGCGCTAGAACAGATTTAGTGGACCAGTTCAGCCGGCAACACAATGTTTATTTAATTATACCGTCAACTCGCATCAGTCACCATTAGCCTCATGTATAAAAGCGCTGACTCTTCTTACAGCAGCTCATTTATGTCAGTACCAATGCACCATCCCTTTATAATGGCAGCCCCTTGTGTATAAGTCCTGCTTCTTTGTTGCAGCCACATTAGTCTGTAGTTTACATACAAAGAATCCCAAATGACAATAACAAAGATGGAACCCCACTTTAACTTATTGATTTTATTGTGGATGTAGTGGGTGAAGGGTTTGAATCTCATCAAGTTTTTATTGCTCTCTGTGTTTCAGTTGGGGGGATTTTCCCTTAGTCCCAGTGTGCTCACCAGGACAAGAAGTAAAGGGAAATCTCCCCCATTGGAACACAGACAGCAATAAAAACCTGACAGGGAACAACCCTTCCCCATTCTACCTAAAAGACAATACACTTTTTCCTTGGATTCAACTTTTAAAAAATGCTTTTTTGTAAGTTGGGATTATTTTTTAGTGTGTAAGCCATGTGACCATACTTTCCCTTTTTTTCCATTATCCAGTATAGCACAGATTGACTCTTAGTGCCCGTTCACACCATGTCTACACTAGAATTGCACAGGAGCACGCTTGTACGTTCCTGTGCAATTCAACCCGCATGCAAAGCGCACTGCGATTTGCAGCATGTATCAAAATGTTAATGACACCCCAAACACAGGTCACAAATGCAATGTGTTTGCCCCACCTGTCTGCACCACATTGCATGGTACTTCTGTGTGCATGCACTACTTTTGACACTTTGCGGTATGATCTGAGCCCATTCAAAATGAATGGGCTTGAAATTGCATCACACAGAGCTGCATGTTCATGTGCGATTCAACTCCGGGCACGGTGTGAACCGGCCCTGAAAGCGGTTCTTCAGTCTATTTAAAAAACAAAAAAACAACCTCACAAAATAAGAACCAAGGCGCTGAACCACTGTGGCCAATTGAATCCAAATGTCATGTTTCACATGACTGTCATATGCCTTTAAGTGTTCTTTTCATTTTGTCTCTGCTCCTCCCTTTCCTTTGGTTTAGTTCATGCTGTATAGATAGCAACACCCTTTTATTAATTTCTCAGTAATGCATTTCAGCTTCTAGCCTCATGTCTTATGGAAGTAGATCACATTATGATCTTTTGACCTATCCAATGTTCATTGTTGTAAGATTCTCTCAGTTTATGGAATAAACGTCACAAGATCTACAAGATGTCGTCTGGATCAAGTCACTGCCTGTGTTATTCAACTAAGTTTGGAGTTATCGCTATCTCATCACAACTGTAAGTTACAGAGATCACACTTTCAGTGTTTAGATTGGAGAGACAGAACACCAAATTAGTCCCAACTATCCTGCTGGTGTGAGGTCCTATTGAGGATAGGAAAAAACAAGCAATACACTGGGGGAGATTTACTAAACCTGGAGCACTCGGAATCTGGTGCAGCTGTGCATGGTAGCCAATCAGCTTGTAACTTCAGCTTGTTCAATTAAGCTTTGTCAATAAAACCTGCAACCTGATTGGTTTGTATGCAGGGCTGCAACAGATTGTAAACACTCCAGTTTTAATAAATAACCCCCACAGCATCTCAGCAAAAAGACTTGAAGAGTGCACATGGTTTATAAAGCCACGAGATTGCTGCTGTAATATGTAATGTTCATACCAGTGTACACAAATTATCCAATATCACTGACATGCCAAAGGAATATTTTATTATGAGTCAAGAAAGGGTTAAAATCAATTCACAACGTAAGATAAAGACAAGTTCCACACTGTGCAAATTGGATTGTAGAGCGATTATTGTAGCATCCACGGTGTGCAGTATACATTGTGCATACATTCAGATCTCAATGGGAATATACAGGTGAAACTCGAAAAATTAGAATATCGTGCAAAAGTTCATTTATTTCAGTAATGTAACTTAACAGGTGAAACTAATATATGAGATAGACTCATTACATGCAAAGCAAGATAGTTCAAGCCGTGATTTGTCATAATTGTGATGATTATGGCTTACAGCTCATAAAAACCCCAAATCCACAATCTCAGAAAATTAGAATATTACATGCAATCAATAAAACAAGGATTGTACATAGAATAATATTGGACCTCGGAAAAGTATAGGCATGCATATGTACTCAGTACTTGGTTTGAGCTCCTTTTGCAGCAATTACTGCCTCAATGCGGCATGGCATGGAAGCTATCAGCCTGTGGCACTGCTGAGGTGTTATGGAAGACCAGGATGCTTCAATAGCGGCCTTCAGCTCTTCTGCATTGTTCGGTCTCATGTCTCTCATCTTTCTCTTGGCAATGCCCCATAGATTCTCTATGGGGTTCAGGTCAGGCAAGTTTGCTGGCCAATCAAGCACAGTAACCCCACGGTCATTGAACCAGGTTTTGGTGCTTTTGGCAGTGTGGGCAGGTGCCAAGTCCTGCTGGAAAATGAAGTCAGCATCCCCATAAAGCTTGTCTACAGAAGGAAGCATGAAGTGCTCCAAAATCTCCTGGTAGACGGCTGCATTGACCCTGGACTTAATGAAGCACAGTGGACCAACACCAGCAGATGACATGGCTCCCCAAATCAACACAGACTGTGGAAACTTCACACTGGACTTCAAGCATCTTGCAGTGTGTGCCTCTCCATTCTTCCTCCATAATCTGGGTCCTTGGTTTCCAAATGAGATGCAAAAGTTGCTCTCATCAGAAAAGAGGACTTTGGACCACTGAGCAACAGACCAGGTCTGTTTTTCTTTAGCCCAGGTAAGACGCTTCTGACATTGTTTGTTGTTCAGGAGCGGCTTGACAAGAGGAATACGACATTTGAAGCCCATGTCCAGGATCTGTCTGTGTGTGGAGGCTCTTGATGCACTGACTCCAGCCTCAGTCCACTCCTTGTGAAAGTCCCCAACACTTTTGAATGGCCTTTTCTGACAATCCTCTCCAGGCTGCGGTAATCCCTGCTGCTCGTGCACCTTTTTTCTTCCACACTTTTCCCTTCCACATAACTTTCTATTAATGTGCTTTGATACAGCACTTCTTTTTCAATTACCTTTTGAGGCTTTCTCTCCTTATGGAGGGTGTCAATGATGATTTTCTGCACAACTGTCAGGTCAGCAGTCTTTCCCATGATTGTGATTCCTACTGAACCAGACTGAGAGACCATTTAAAGGCTCAGGAACCCTTTGCAGGTGTTATGGCTTAATTAGCTGATTAGAGTGGGACACTTTGAGCCTAGAATATTGCACCTTTTCACAATATTCTCATTTTCTAAGATTGTGGATTTGGGGTTTTCATGAGCTGTAAGCCATAATCATCACAATTATGACAAATCACGGCTTGAACTATCTTGCTTTGCATGTAATGAGTCTATCTCATATATTAGTTTCACTTTTTAAGTTGCATTACTGAAATAAATGAACTTTTGCACAATATTCTAATTTTTTGAGTTTCACCTGTATGGCAAAGGAGAACTGGTCCCGAACACCCAACTCAAAGGTGTATGGTAATCCGCAATTAAAAAGGAGAGTGGAAGTGGTAGAGAATCCGTCTGGCTGAGACACCCGTACTGCCACACAGAAACAAGCCAGCTGAAAGTGCGTTATTGTGAAACCAGAAGTCACCTAGCGGACTTCAATCCAGAGTCTCCAGCAGCCTGAAGTGTCTCTGGTCTCAAAGATTACATGTTTCGAGGCAGAGCCAACATATGGTTTCACAGTGACGCATTTTCAGTCTGCTTGCTTGGGTGCAACAGTTCCGGTGTGTTGATGGAAAAAAAATTAAGTCAGCAGATACAAATGTGTAGCTGCTGGCTTAATAAAAAGATACTTACTTGTCCAGGGGTCCAGCATTGTCCTCACCCAGGCTGGTTCTTCGCAGGTCTTCTGGCCCCCTGGCGTGCCCTGTTTACTGTGGGAAACTGGCTGTGACATCTTGCGGCTTCACAACTGGCTCCTCACTGCACATGCGCTGAGCTTTGTGAATGGACCTCCAGCCTCCTGGGACATGTGGTTTGTTCTAGGAGGTTGCAGACAGGTAAAGGGGGGGGGGATTCTGCTGAGATTGCAAAGGCAATTTCAGTGGAAGTGGGAGCGGGTACCTGTCAAGACTAGGTACACTCTCTCGCAAAAAAAAAAAAAGGGGGGGAGAGAAGATAAAGCAGAACTTCCCTTTTTAGGTGATGTTCTGTTTTAGAGTTGTTGTAAACCCTTACATATACCCAGTGAAGTGACTAACCTCAGGTGATACAGAGAGATTAAACAAATAATCTACCTACACCTCCATAAATTGTACCTATCTATCTGCAGTCTTGTCTTCTCTACAGCCATTCAAAGCCCAGAAATTTTGTCTGAACTGTCAGAATACATGGGGCAGGGAGCTGAAATTACACAGTGCAGAGCTCAGTGATGAGAACTCTGAGAGCTGATTGGAGGGAAAGGACAAACCTCCCTTAACACAGCACACAGGAACAATGCTGAGGCTGTCAATCACAAGCTGTGTGCTGGAGCTCCCTCCCAGTCACATTTTTTCTTGGTGTCAGGAAAACTTATCAGAAGTGATTCATGCTGACAGCAGAGGAACAAAACAGCAGACAGAAATTACACTTGGTGCTCTGGATAGAGACAAGTACACACTATAGAGGGATATGCTTTGTTCATATTGCATGTCTGAGGTTTACAACCACTTTAACTGTTATTCTTGGCAGTTAGGGTGTATTCAAAACTCTGTATTTTGGTACATGTGCTAAAAAAAACCCTGTTTTCTATCAAATTGCACCTTCCACAGGGGTGAACAAGGACACGTAAAAAGAATAAAAAATGAACCACACCTCTCCTGCAGAAGAGTTAAATGTAGCCGTATGGATAAAAGAAAAAGCAACAACGTAGTAACTGATAATTTCATTACAATAATAAAGTGCTGTATAGGTGACTTTCTTTCAGCACTACCTATGTCTCCCAATATAGCTGAAAAACTGCACTGTCAGTACAAAAAATAATTTTCATTTTGCTGAATTGAATGTTATCCTGGGTCCTTACACTTTCAGCTAGCAGACACATTTCCATTCAAATCTCTCCATCAGCTGCTTCTGCCATCGGACGAGCAATCTTATCCTGTGCAAGACAGAGTGTCCCAGATATACTGCATGCGTCAAGAATTACAGTCTATGTACGCAGGGAGCCTCGCCACTGACAAGCAATGCGTGTAGAAGCAGATGACGGAAGGCCAAGGCCGGATGTGCTTGGGGAATCAGCTAGGCTTCTGAGGTTAGGAGAAAAGCAGAAAGTGTGTGTTTAAAGTCCGTTAACACACGTTTGCCTTGAAGCCTTTTAGATGTGCTTTCTAAGTCTCTGCAGAATGGCAACAAACTAGAAATTGCAGACCAGAACATAAAATTTATCAAAAAGTGAAATTCTCCAAAATGCAGCCGATGGGCAGCTTTTCAGCTTTTTAAAGCGGTATTATACCCAAAAGCAAACATTTATTATATTGCAGCTTACAAATTCTTTGATACGATAGCTGCATTTGTTTTCTTTTTTAGGTTTTCTTTTCACTTTTCATCTGGTGATCTGACCATTGAGTCCATTGTTTTTCAAAAGGACATGCTCTCCAGCAGAATGTATCCGTTACAGAGATGAGGTAAACCATTTAACACTGGCAGGGGTGCTTACAATGATCAGCTTTTATTTATGCAAAACTTTTATCCCAAATGGGAAAAAATTATTGTGGTAACTGCTTATAAAGTATTAGCTGGAGTTTGACTTCAATTTGTTAGTGTATCTAAATCTGCTAGTACATCTAACATTCCTCTTCCCCAGACTGACAATGCTGCTGTCCAAAAGTGCCCCCGGTGCTCCTTCATCAAGAGTGGGGGCACTTTTAATACAGGTGTGTTTTTGGCTAGATCACTAGATGAAAACAAAGGGAAAAAGCAGAAAAAAAAGAAAACTAATGCAGCCACCACATCTAATGAATTGGTAAGCTGCAATATATTACATTTTTGGCTTTGGGGTTAATACCACTTTAAGGAAAACCCCCATGTTGACCATATTTTCTATAACTCCCAGCCCCCCCAATGTTTCCACTTTACACCAATATTGATCCTCCAACCTTTTGCTGTCCCAGGCCATGCTGCCTTTGCTTGGGGGGGGTTGTGTTTTGCTGAGTCCGAACTGGACCATACAGTGCAGTGTTCAGTCACGATTATTGTTGCCTTTGCTTTGAATCATCTTGTGTTTCTGTAGACTCAGCATGATCTATTCTGCAATGTGAACACATATCAAAAGCAATCCTTTTTTCCTGAAAGGGACTAAAAGGTTGCTTTCTTGTGGCTATGTCTCAATTGTTCCTGAGTCCGACGGCTGCATACACAAGCTCTTAACAAAACTGAAATGCAAGTGAACCTGAACTTCATTTGAAAAAGTTCTGCCATAGCAGACAGTACAAGATACCTGTTGTTACATTTATAAGCCAGAAACAAAGTGTCTTGTGTGCCCCTCTGATTTAGATTCACTTTTTTTTACTAGGGCCTGACTTCTATGACTAGGCAAGTCCTGACCAGGGGCGGACTGACCATTCGAGCACTCGGGCACTGCCTGAGGGCCCAGGGTCAGTAGGGGGCCCCATGAAATGCCCCTGGTACTTTTTATAGGCTTTTTTGGGTGTGCTTTGAGTGTGGGCAAGGACACAGGGGCCCCTTGATCCCCTATTGCCCGGGGGCCCCAGTCCGCCCCTGGTCCTGGCACCCCCTGTCCAGCAGAACTGCCCTTACAGCAAAACTTCAACCTGAAATGAAAACAAAAATAATTCTTCAATGTCTGTGCTGCTGATACCAGACACTACAAAACTGCATAGCTGTACACATTCAGCCTGGATTCACACTGATACGGTCTGGAATTCGCAATGTTTTCTGTACGAACTCCGCACCGCATCGGAATCGCACCCCGTTCATGTGGACCGCTGCCGGTGTGTGTTAACACCCCAAAATCGGTCAGCAAAGCGATGTGCAGAATTGGATCACATAAGTGTGAATATCCATGTTATCCGATTCTAGTGCGGACCAAAAAAAGGGTCCTGCACCTTTTGTGGTGTGGGTGCAGTGCAATTAGAGCTATACAAAATGTATGGCTTCAATCACACTGCACAAAAATCGCATGTGATTTGCACAGGAATGCAGTGCGGTTCCTGTGCGAATCACATGCAATGTACCACACCGCATATATGTGAACCCGGGCTCAAGCGTTACTGAACCCAGGACCCCGCATTCACTATATCTGGTCTCCCACAGTACACACAACATGGAAATGCAAATATAGGATGCTAAATACTTTTTCTCCTCAGCAGTATCTAGCAGTCTTGTGACTTCTATCAGTGTACGTCTGAGCACTGGCTAAAGCTTGTAGGAGGAGTTTTCATTCTCCTCTGTCCTATGAGGCTGCATAACCCCTGACCCTCTGTCTGGACAGTGCTGATTGGTCCTGTGCTGATAACATGCACCCTCCCAAAGAAAAAATAACTCTAGCAATACACACCAAACGGAGCATGTGCAGGGTGCCCCCAAGGCTCTGTTCTATCAACAGATGGATTGGGGACAGGAGAAGGGGAGGATCAGAGAAGACAGGATCAAACAGAATTTTTACACAATGCGGAGGATTAACCCCTTACGTTCCACAGGGAGTATAACAAGCATGCTTTACTGAGTATACAGACTGATTTTACTGTTGTGGGTTTAGTAACACTATAAACACAACTGAGCTAATATAAATTATAAAGATGGAAATAGCAAAGGAGTATGTTGTTTTAAAACAACAGCGATCAATAAATCGACAATTATCAGTTTTATTGCCTTCTGTTTCAGTATATGATACAAATAATCATCTCTCCAGGAACCTCAACCCCAATGGTGTTGGGGTAAGTTTCTAAGTCATTTTCAAACTTGGTGATGTGAGCGGATATTTGCTCCAGCCAGTGACTTTAAGAAAAAATTGTCTTTAATTCCTCTACAATCGATTGGTGGTTTGAAGGGTACATAAAAGAACTCCATTTGTTAGTTTAATCATAGCTCTGTGCCCACCCCTCTACTGGGTCAGCATAGTTTATACAGCAACAAACCAAGAACATCCCCAGTGCATTATGGGGGGAAGACCAATGTTGTACCATGCAACATTTCAAATTCAATTTTCTGCACATGTAACTGGCATGGAGGCGCCATACTATCTTTTTTTTCTTAGAAAGGGCTTGAGTTTTTCTAAGTTTATAACCAAGTAAAGCGCCAAGACTATTTCATATACAATCGATAAACTGATATTTTCATTAAAAGTTACATTTTAATGGCTATACCACTGCCCTGAGATATAAAAGAAAATGCTTTTTTTACATTTATAAAAGCAGTCATACGCTTTAAAAGTGCATTGCGCTCCAATTGGTTTAGGGATTCTGAAACCAGTAGACTACAATAAAAATGAATGGCAGTTTGAAAGAAAGTGGGGAGGAAAGCCTAAGTGCTGGTTCACATATATGCGGTTTGAACCGCATCCAATCTGCATGATGTGTGAAAAAACATTGCTTCTTATGGTGCCTGTTCACTAATGTCCGGTGCGGATTCAGGGCGGTTTGAAAAAGAGTCATGTACGATTTCAGAGCAGTGCGGTCCGGTCCAGATGTGGATTACAAGCTATTGACTTCTATGGGAACCGTTTCTAAACCCTGTGTGAACAGGATAAAATTCTGAGCCAATCCTGATCTGAACCTGATATAAACCTGACATGAACCGCTGAACTACTACTGTATCAATTAGAAGTTCATTGGCTACCTGCACAGCTGTGCCAGGTTCTGAGTGCTCCAGTTTTAGTAAATCTATCCCAGCATGTCTGAACAAATCTGGTAGTTCACAGACTTAAAGCAGCAGAGGGGATTCCATGATTGAAGTGGAATGTCACTTTAACAGATCATGTAAGTAGAGCTGATTCACACATGTGCAGATTGAAGCTCCGGCTTCACAGCTAACTTCAGCTTGTTCAATTAAGTTTTGGTAATAAAACCTGGATGCTGATTAGTTTCCTATGCACAGTTGCCCCAGATTTTACATGCTCCAGTTTTAGTAAAAAAAAACCCTCTGTAGCCTGCATTTTATGAATGGGACCTGCATTTTATGAATGGGCTGCCAAATGCTGGCAAATACTGCTATATTGCAGAATTGAGAAATACTGTATAACAGAGAGAAGATGGTGCTATGTAAGACCTCACATTCTGCATCTGCATTTATTGCTATATATTATTTATGAAGCATTCTCAAATAAAAAGAGTTAGAGGTGGATCTAAACACAATCACAAAAATCTCACGATTTATCATATTAATGTAATTTTAAATGCCATTTTCAATCTTCTAATCTTCAGATTATTTTAAATTAATAATTGGTGACCCTTCCACAAAGGTTCTTTTTCAGGCACCTTTTATTATGGGGTGACAACTGTCTTCTAGTTGTGTTCCTGCAGTGGTCCACTGTTGTAACTCTCAAGAAACAGGTGACTGAAAGAGGCTGCAGGAAATAACTAGCGTTGAGATGGAAAAACAGAAGAAAAAACTATATGGAAAACAAACATGGCAATTGCATATAATGCATGGTGTCATCTAGTTAGTGTTCAGATATTCTTCAATTTGAAAGACAAATTATAGATTTTTCTGCTACTTACATTATACAGAATGTCAGTCCAGCCTTCCATGGTAATGCACTGAAACACGGTCAGGACAGCAAACAAGATGTTGTCAAAGTTGGTAATGCCAAAATTTGGCCCTTTCCAATATAATCGACACTCTGAAGTCTCGTTATCGCACGTCCGGGCCGGGAGCTCCTCCCCACAGGGGAAATCACCAGTGGTCTCACCTGGAATAAAATGTAACATTTTGTTATCTTTTTTTCACCTATGTATAGATTAGGCTTTCTTGGCATTTTCGTTTTGGTATTGTACAGTTTTGGCTGGTGGGAGGATAGAATATCAATTAAAACAGCTCGTTATCAGATATTTCATAAGGGTCAGTCCTCCTTAGGGCTTTATTTCTCAGAGAATAGGTGCAGGTACTCCCTCCTTCTAGGTCACCCCTTTTCTCCACCCCCTACCCACCTCCGAGCACCATCTCTTGGTTCCACCCCCTACCCACCTCACAGTACCACTTGAGAGAAAACAGAACCAAGTGTCATTTAGTGGTGCTAGGTAATTTGTATGGAATTTGTTAATAACAAGAAAAGCAGTCAAATGGATCCCCCAACAACAGACCTCCCCAGCAACAATAGACCTCCACAGCAACAGCAGATGCCCCAGAAAGAATAGACCCCCTACAACAAAATAGCCCCCCTGCAGTAACAAATCAACCCCAGGAACAACAGACCCCTGCCAGCAACAATAGAACGCCCTCTCAACAATAGATCCCCCCAATGACAATATATCTCCCAGCAGCCAGCATCAATGGACCCTCCAGCACCCCTTGCAATTACATACATTATGTGCTGGTGGTGCTTGAACTGCATTCCCCCATATTCCCATTAAAAAAAGTCCTGGTCCTCCCAAAAGTGATAAATGTTCACAAGTTGAGCCTGGTGGCCTGAGTAGCCCATGGTTCCTTTCATGTCTGGAAATACCACAACAGCATGACCTGCCTGCCATAGTTCTTGGCTCTGTGTCTGTCCACCTAGGTGTTTTGGGTGTTCCTGCCCAACTTTGTGTGCCCCAACTTATTCAAGTTACACTCTTCATAATATAAGAAATTAAAAATCCAACAAAAATGTTGGAAAAGTCTGATAATGGCTACATCAGCTGTGCAGGCTCCAGCAAAACTCAGGACAGAGATCTCATTGATAGAGTGTTTGAGAGATAGAAGAACTGATAGGTGGTTTAACTCTCCAGCATCCACTAAAAGCAATACTGGTTTTGGGTGGATGGCCTTTTAAGCACAGTCAGTAGCTGGTATCTTTGCTCATCAGCGTGAGGTCAGGCAATTAACAGGACAGCAGCTCCCTGTTTAAAATGTGGGCAAGTATAAACCTTTGCTCAGTAAGCCTGCACCATCATGGTAACTGAAGACAAAACTCTTACATGAGCTCAGTCATGACTAGGTCTCTTAGGAGCCTACGCAGCATTTGTTCTCACTCATTGACTGCATTTTAGTCTAAAGAAGCATGCCTCTAAATGAACCTTTAAACAGAGGCTTCTTTGTCCTTGAGCAGAGCAAGAAATGACAATAACTTTGCTGGTACAAAATATTGTTTATAGTGGACAAAGTGGAGCAACGAGAAACATGGGGGATAATCCGTTTAAGCCTTGGCACAGATTCTGCCATCACATTAGAAGAATCGCGGGGAGAACGCATCAACGGATTATCTCAAATTATTCTCATTTCTAAAGGTAAAACTCGGCTCGCTCGCATATGCCATTCGGCAGAAAAAAAGTTATTAACTTGGCCTGACACCGGGCTCTAAGCTCGCTTGATCTGAAAACTTGCGCTGGAAATGGCGAGGCCAGCTTCTCGGAGATAGCTTCTCTCATTTCCTGGAGGTCATTCTCTACTTTCAAAGCTGGAAATATTAGACAAAGGGGGCAATGAAAGAAGCTGCCATCGGCGGCAACAGAGCCGTCATTGAGATTTCCATTAAGACACTAGAGTTTCAGATATGAGCTGTAATTATAACAAGGCAGAAGAAATGCTGGCAGTTTGGGAGAAGACGGCTGTAAAAGTTTCTGCTCAGCAAAAACCGACTACGCCTGATTTTTGTGGAGTATGTCAAGATCAAGTCCTGTTGGCTATTGTGGAGCTTTTGTTCAATGTTGTCCAATGAGGTTAAAGTCTAAGAGTTAGGGACTCTATCAGATTTTCATTACTACCTGTGGACCTGCTGGGGGGATTTCCCCTCACTTTCTGCAAGGACAGGAAATAATGGGAATTCTTTTCAATAAAGACACATACTGTCATATTTATAGTACAAAGAGGAAGGGTTAAATCTTCTGTTTGTTTTTATTGCTGTGCCTTCCTGTTCCAGTGACAACCATTAACCCCAATTTCAAAACTAAAATAAACTGGCTGGGGATAGGCTTTAACATATAAGGCCTAGTCATAGAGCAATTCAAATTCAAGTGTTTACTGTAATTGCATTTCTAAATATGCGTAATTAATTTTTTAATACATAAATACATTTATTGGTGGTTTTATATTTTTTCTGCTAAGAGTGTAGCTTTAATGTGAACTGATGCTGTGTCCATGCAGACAAAGCAGCAGGCTCACGTTAATGTCCTCCTTCCCCAGCATGGCATACTCACTGAGAGTGAAATAAAAGCTCTGCAGAAGCTACGGCTCTCTCGGGGACTGAGAGCTATAAACTGATTGGCCCAGCACTGTCACAGAGAGTGAGTCACATGCTCCCCCATACCTGAAAGTACTGGGCTGACCAGAAAAGTGGGGAATTAAAGGAAAGGTAAGTTTGTTCTGCTGGTAATAAGGGGGGTTAAGTCAAAGTTGTTGCTTTGCTCTAAATGGGCAAGCACAGGTTTCTTGAAGGTGCCCAAAAGCCAGCAGCCACAAGGTTTGACTATGAGAACTACTTATACTGTACTTCCTCAACCCTAACAACAGAAAATCTAATACTGTCAATGAGTGTGTTTCCCTAAATTGGTCATGGTGTGATTTCCATGGTGTCCACAGACATTTGATTTTTGCCCAGTTATCAGGCCATAACCAAATTCTGTCCACCAGCATCTTTGGAAAGCATGGCCCAAAGCAAATGCCCACCTAAATTCCACCTCTTCTCAGGTTCATGGTTTTTACTGCATATGTCACTGTGCATCAGGGAATAGGGAGTACTGATACAACAAGACACCAAAAACTGGACAATATATTTGCCATGGTGTGAAAGGGACTCAAGCTTGTAGATACAGCTGGTCACCAGAAACTGGAGAGTATACCTGCCATAGGGTGGCAGGAACCCAAGGGTGTAGATACAGCTAGGTACCAGAAACTGGATAGTATATCTGCCATGGGGTGACAAGGACCTGGGAGTGCAGATACAGCTCTGTATCAGAAACTGGACATTATATCTGCACTTGGACTAGACTAAAGAATCTAGAGAACCAGAGCATGTTAAGTACAGATTCCATTGGGAGTTCTCGGGTCAAGATGGTAAACTGGCCAATAAAACTTCAACTGGGCACAAGGAATTGGAAAGTGTAGATTCTATTGAGTACTAAGAACTGGGCTATATACAGCGAGGAACAGAAGTATTTGAACACCCTGCGATTTTGCAAGTTCTCCCACTTAGAAATCATGGAGGGGTCTGAAATTCACATTGTAGGTGCATTTATTTGAACACCTAAGAAACAGCAAGAATTCTGGCTCTCAAAGACCTGTTACTGTGCCTTTAAAAAGACCACCTCTACTCCACTCATTAATCTAACTTAGTAGCACCTGTCTGAGCCCTTTAAAGACATCTGCCCACCCCACAGTCAGTCAGACGCCAACTACTACCATGGGCAAGACCAAAGAGCTGTCAAGACACCAGAGACAAATTTGTGGACCTCCACAAGGCTGGAAAGGGCAATTGCCAAGCAGCTTGGTGAAAATAGATCAACTGAGCAATTGTTAGAAAATGGAAGAGGCTAAAGACGACTGCCAGTCTCCCTCGGACTGGGGCTCCATGCAAGATCTCACCTTGTGGGGTATCACTGATAAGAAAGGTGAGGTTTCAGCCCAGAACTACAAGGGAGGAGCTGGTCAATGACATGAAGAGAACTGTGACCACAGTTTCAAAGGTCACTGTCGGTAGAACACTATGCCGTCATGGTTTCAAATCATGCATTGCACGGAAGGTTCCCCTGCTCAAGTCATCACATGTCCAGGTCCGTCTGAAGTTTGTCAATGAGCATCTGGATGATCCAAAGGAGGCATGGGAGAAAGTCATGTGGTCAGATGAGACCAAAGTAGAACTTTTTGGTCTAAACTTCACCCGTCGTGTTTGGAGGAAAAAGAAGGATGAGTTGCATCCCAAGAACACCATCCCTACTGTGAAGCATGGGGGTGGTAACATCATGCTTTGGGGGTGCTTTTCTGCGAAGGGGACACTACGACTGCACTATATTAAGGAGAGAATGAATGGGGCCATTTATTGTGAGATTTTGAGCAACAACCTCCTTCCCTCAGTCAGACCATTGAAGATGGGTCGTGGCTGGGTCTTCCAACATAACGACCTGAAGCACACAGCCAGGATAACCAAGGAGTGGCTCCGTAAGAAGCATATCAAGGTTCTGGAGTGGCCTAGCCAGTCTCCAGACCTAAATCCAATAGAACATCTTTGGAGGGAGCTGAAACTCCGTGTTGCTCAGCGACAGACCCGAAACCTGACAGATCTAGAGGAGACCTGTGTGGAGAAGTGGGCCAAAATCCCTGTTGCAGTGTGTGCAAACCTGGTCAAGAACTACAGGAAACGTTTGACCTCTGTAATTGCAAACAAAGGCTTCTGTACCAAATATTAACACTGATTTTCTCAGGTGTTCAAATACTTATGTTCAGCAGTGCAAGACAAATAAATTCTTTAAAAATCATACAATGTGATTTTCTGATTTTTTTTTTTTTTAATTCTGTCTCTCAGAGTGGGAATGCACCTACAATGTGAGTTTCAGACCCCTCCATGATTTCTAAGTGGCAGAACTTGCAAAATCGCAGGGTGTTCAAATACTTCTGTTCCTCACTGTAGATTACACATAGTGCTATAGACTGGTAAATATATCTATTACTGGGCACCAGTGCCTGGACATTATAGCTTTCCTGATGGAACTAAAGGTGGAATAATTTAAACACTGATCAAGGAAAACGCAGGAACATTTTAAAGCTGTGCAACATAGACTGGAAAATACTTGTCACTAGGGAAAAAGGAAGGGACCATGTACAATGCATGTTATAATGGACAGTAGGGACCGGGTTCATTTATGATGCTAGATACTGCTCTGGTTTGGAGACATATTTGTCATCTTTCACATTTCCTTTATTTTTGCCTTCAGCTCCACCACCACACAACTGCCCCTCACCTGTATCACGAGAAAAACATGTCTTGTGAAACTTTCCAATGTAGAACTCCAGTCCGATGATGGCAAACATGACGATAGCAAAGAACAGCAGCAATCCAATCTGCAGCAGAGGAACCATCGCTTTCATGATCGACTTTAACACCACCTGCAGGCCTGCACAGACAGAAGATAAGAGTTATGGGTCCATCCACCCAGTGTCAACATTTTACTTTATGCTGAATCGGCCTCTTGGAACTCCAGCAGATGGATATAACTGCCAGAGTTCACAATCCCACCCAGCCACCATGACCATTATGGGTTGGTTCTATTCTCTGTGGACATTTTTTTTTAAATAGACCAGCTGAAAAATAAGACGGTATATACTGTATGGAGGGCATGTAAAACATCCTTATTGATATTGCTGTATGCTAAAACATTGTACATTTCTTTTTTTTCACATTTATTATTCTATTTAAATGTAGAATGCAGCAAGATGAGTGAGACTTCACAAGGCCATTCAAACTATTGCTGAAATATCACTTTTGAGTGCTGAATTCTGATTGGTGGATGCTTGTGGGAGATGAGTAACACAGACTCACACACTTGCTTTGTTTTTTTGCATTTTCATTTATATTAACTGTGTAGATGAGTGTTGCTATGGGTTTCTTTGACGCAACCAGTCCTATTGGATTCTGTTTATCATGCGGGCAAAGCAGGTCATATTCAACCTCTGTTGCCTATTGTGTTGAATAGCATTGTGTTCTAAGGCAAAATGCTGCATTCATAAGTACAGCCTGTCCTTACAAACCATACATTGCTCAGCATAAATGAGTACACCCCAACAGATTTGTCAGAAAACATTTACCTTCACAATCAACATTTTCTATGGGACACTATACTACAAAATTATCCCACAAATGCAGGCCATTGATTGCAAACAAGATTTGCGAATTTGCGTACACAAAGTATTTTTTCTTAACAAATGAATTCAAGACCATGTTTCAAAAATGAATACACCCCAATGAAAGCCTTAGGAGCAAAGCTAAATTTTAGACAACAAAATCCTAATTAACAAAAAGTCAACTACAGGTGAGTCTAATTATTCATTAAACAGGTGTCAGGCAGACAGTTTATTATAACAGAGCGTTACTTAACAAAGAAAATCCCTTCCCATTTCATGTTGTCAGCAATGGAATCACATGCAAGAGAAATGTCAAAAGGCCTGAGAAAAAACATAATTTCTTTACACAAGAAAGGTGAAGACTACAAGAAGGTCAGAATACTGTAGCAAAAGTGATACAAAAATTTAAGATGGAACTGCTACCATCTCACAGAGTTGTCCAGGCCACCCACAGAAGTTACCACCTCGACAAAAGCGTCTTCTGATGAGATGGGTTGAAGGAAAATCGCTATGCAAGTTCACTGCAGTTAGCTACAGAAGTAGAAAGCCAAACTGGGTGATTGTTTCCCATGACACAATATGGCGTACACTGCAGAGCAATGGCATGCATGGGTGTTGTCCATGAAGGAACCTCTCCTAAAGCCCATGCACAAAAAAGCCTGCCTAGAATTTGCCAGGGCCCATGCTGAAAATGGAGACTACTGGGACTCTGTACTCTGGAGTGATGAGACCAAGATAAATGTTTTTGGAACTGATGGCTTCAAAACTGTATGGCGTCACAAAGGTGCGAGGAGTACAAAGAAAAATGCATGGTGCCTACAGTGAAATGTGGTGGCAGTGTCCTTCTGAGGGGTTGCATGAGTGCTGCTGGTGTCGGGGAGCTGCATTTCATTGATGGCATCATTCAATTCAGAGATGTACTGCTCTATATTGAAAGAGCAGATGCTACCATCACTCTATGCCCTTGGTCGTTGTGCACTTTTCCAACATAACAATGATCTAAAACATACAAGGCCACTGTTGCAGTTCTGAAGAAGAACAGGGTGAAAGTGATTCAGTGGCCAAGTATGTCTCCTGATCTGAACCCAATCGAACACCTATGGGGAATTCTGAAGAGACAAGCTGAGCATCACTCTCCATCCAGCATCCAAGCTCTAAAAAAGAGGTCATTCTTGAAGAATGGAAAAAGATAGATGTTACAATATGTTGCCAACTTGTTGATTCCATGCCTAGAAAACTTGGTGCTGTCCTTACAAATCATGGAGGTCATACAAAATACTAGATGGAGTAGTTTTTGTAGTGAGGTGTATTCATTTCTGCATCAACTAATTTTGAGTAAAACTGAAGATTTTGTAATCCAAGTTATATTATTAACCTTTCATGTAATGAGCTAAACAAATGTTCTATAAAACTTAGTTTTGTCAAAATTTGGAAATTTCTTGTGTTCAATAAGATATTGATTAAAATCCTACTTTTCAAAAGGGGTGTACTCATTTAGATGCTGAGCACTGTATATGCCTGACTGAACCTTCACCCCCTCCTTGATGTCCTCTCTCTGTGTTTTACACTTTGTCAGAAAAGCAATCTAAACTAAAATAAGCTGTAATACATTGCATCATACCAGTCCTTAAATGTGATGACCGCATTAGTTTTCACTTTTCAGGCTGGGGACATTTTAAGCAAGTACAGAAAATAACTATCTTCTCAGAAATAGTGTGCATGTCACTCTCTGTGAGCTTAAAAGAAATCAGGAGGTGACCATCTGTTCTGGGGAACCAGACTGAAACACTGGGTATGGAGACACCCCAACAAGTGGGGTTCCACTGGGACAAAGAGAAGAGCCCACCATGTTTGCCTGAAAAAAAACATAACAAGCCAGGGTCTTCCTAGTTTGTAGAGACCATCTGGATGTTTCACTCTTAAAGTGGAAGTTCTGCTCTTTCACCTCCCCCCTCTGCCATATTTGGAATATTTCTTATTTTAGGGGAGTGGGTACCTTGTTTTGCCAGGTACCTGCTCCCACTTCCACTCGGATCACCTAGGCAATCCGAATGGAAGTTAGGCCTCTCCCTGCCCGCAGCCTTCTGGGATATGTCCCAGGATGCTGTGGGGCCATTCATAGTGTGCAGTATGATTCGTGCATGCACAGTGGGGAGCTGCCTGTGAAGCTGCAAGGAGTCATAGCCGGCTTCCCATATTTAATGGGGACACATAGACCAGCATAGAACAGTTCCAGGTGAGGACAGTGCTGGATCCCTAGACAAGTGAATGTTTGTTTATTAAAAAGTCAGCAGCTACAGTTTTTGCAAATGTTGACTTTTAATTTTTGGAAATCTGTCTAAAACTCCTCTTTAAGCTCTGGTCTCCTGCTATAGAAGAGACCACTAAAAGGGACCACATGATAGAAGGGAAGACCATGTTAGGTTGCTCCTTCAGTGATTTACAGGTGAGAAAGAAGGTGGAATTACCAGACAAGGAAGGGTCCAGTTATACACAAGATCAATGCTGTTTTAGCATCAACAGTTACCAGTGATAAATACCTGGGAGGTTCTCTTCTGTCAAAGCTTGCAGATGTTAGATCATTCAGAAGGGTTCTTGCTGTAAAGGTCTAATAAGCTGACCACCATCAAGGATGGTCATCTGAGAAAATAACAAAAGAGGGATGCAAGGAAAGTGTACTAAGACACAATGTCCACTGCTCTGAGAAAGCAGGTGCCCCCAGAAGTCACTGAAGTATCAGGTCTTTGATAGAGTATGTAAAAGCAGGAATGGATCCTGGTCGATCTTGTAGATCAAAGAGCCCATCTGAAGTGGAGGAATTCTGAGGGATACAGGGTACCAGGGGGAAAAACAGTATCCAAGGATATGTGTTCTTCTGAAGAAGGAAGTAGGAGTCTGGAAGGAGTATAACTGCATAGTCCTCACTTATACAGGGACAATGAGTCCCAGGGTACCATGAAACCTGAAAGGCTTTGGAAGTACCTTTTTGCTCTGTACTAAAGGGAGTGTTCTGAGCACCTAGATGCCAGGGATGCAAACTACCCAAGTCCAGATGTACAAGTGGGGGTGTACTTTTATGCAGAAGGCTTTCCAGAAGGCTTAGCTTACCTCTGGCTTGGAGCCCTATGGGCTGAGTGGCTCTGAACGCCTATGAGTACCTACTGCAGAAGATGGAGAAGGGTGGATTTGTCTGACCCCTCCAAAGACCTCCTGCGTTGTGCCAGAACCACTCTGGCCATCTGTGGCACTGCTACTAATCACGATGTCAAGAGCAGGTTTTAGTAAGATACATTTTAGATACAGCATCAGTATCATAGCCATGCAGAGTGCTCAACACATCTGTACCGATATCATTCCCAAGCAAGACACAAGTGTAGGAAAACCAAGGTGCAGAATTAATGAAATGTATCACTTTATTTCACAAACATATATCCACACTTACATTGCAACCTTGGTGCAGCAGCTTTGCAGTGGAAGGGTAAACATATAGAAGCTTTCAAGGGACCAGCCACTGATCACTGAACCAAGTGCATGGAGCTGGACCCACCAAAGGAGATGACAGCGGCTGCATCTTAAAGCCTCCATCCCACAGACAGCAGGCAAGCACCAGAATATGTGGGCAGGAACTATGCATTTCAGGGGCTCTGTCCCCTTTGTCAAATCAGCCCAAGGGAGATTACTAGCCAGATTTTAAGCCAGTGGGGTGAGAGGAGGGAGTTTTGGAGCTGCAGTGGGCAAGAACAGTTTTACAATGGAATTCCTTGCAATAGTGCTCAGCTCTGGACACAGTGGGGTTTTTTGTTTATGACAAACAGATACTTTTATGAATACATTGTTAAAAAAGTAAATGACCACAATATTTAACAACACTATTAGGCAGCAATATTAAACCTTAGCAATCAAACTTCTCAATGAAAATGAATACAATAATTAATACAGTCAATAAAATTATTTTTTGAAGTTATATAAAGAAAAGCACAGTTATATAAAGAAAAGCACAGGCGGACTGTACATAGAATTAATTTGATTATCATGAATTAATATCTTGCCAAGAGAATAAAAAACTACAAAAATGGATGAAAAAAATAAAAACAAAATATAATATAGGATGATGGTACAGTATATGTGTATTTATTTAAATTAATGATTTATAGACTACCGATATCAGCTTATCTATGTGAATATTAAAAACGGTATAAATTCTATGTACTTATTGAATTTTTCTCTATTTCATGTTCCACTAACCACCAAATGTTAATATCGCATGGAATGAAGATTTTCACACATGGTTTCCTGCATGTACAAAGTGCACCTATGTGCATGCATATATGCCAGCATGCAGGCACATACCTGTGCAGATCTTCCTGTTGGGCATGAAAGAACACCACATGTGCCCACAGAAATTGATTCTATGTCAATCCTTCTGTGCTTTTTTTATTTTTCATCTAACAACCAAAATGATTTATTGTTATTGTATTAATTTTATATAATTATTATTATTTTTGTTTAATAGTGCTGCTAAATATTGTGGTCTTTACATTTTTTGTATCTGTGGGTTATAAACAAAACCCCTTGTGTCCAGAGCAGGGGCGAACTGACCATTTGGAAATTCGGGCACTGCCCGAGGGCCCAGGGTCAGTAGGGGGCCCCATGAGATGCCCCTGGTACCTTTTTCATAGGCTTTTTTGAGTTTGGGCAAGGACACAAGGGCCCCATGATCCCCTATTGCCCGGAGGCCCCATGAGTTGTCAGTCCACCCCTGGTCCAGAGCTGATATTGCCGGGAATTCCATTGTAAAACTGTTTTTGCCCACTGCAGCACCAAAACTCCCTCCTCTTAAAAGCCAGCTAGTAATATCCCTCGGGCTGACTTGACAAAAGGGGCAGGAGCCCTGAAATGAGTAGTGCATGCTCACATCCTCCAGTGCTTGCCTGCTGTCTGCGTGAAGGAGGCTGTGAGACGTTGCCGCAGTGATCAACTTTGGCAGCTGCAGCTCCATGCACTTGGTTCAGTGACTACTAGGTGATCCCTGGAAAGCTGCTGTAGGCTTACCCTTCCACTGCAAAGCTGCTACACCAAAGTTACAATGTAAGTGCGGATATATGTTTGTGAAATAAAGTGATACATATTATTAATCCTGTGTCCAAGACATTCTGTTCTCTTGGATGTCATACCAGCTCATCCCAAGGTCTGTTTTAACCAGGAGCTGCAGATTACACCCTCTCCATCACGATACCCTTTCCATGACAGAGATCCATGACCCACCAAGTGTGAAGTGGTTCCTGTTACAATTTAGGAGCTCCAGATTGCCTCACTGTCTGTTTACTGCTACTTCATGCTATATGATTTGGGACTTTGTCCCTGGTTGTAGAGCATGTACTGCTGAGCGTCAAGTTACATGTGAGTATGTGCATATTATTATGCTTTAAAGACAGTTTAGAAGCTTGTAATAAACCATCATAGCTACAGTAAAATGTTCTAGGCATTTCCTCCAACTGCTCTGTACAGAATAGATTTCTCTTCATGGAATGTACCCATACTGACATGGTCTGACAGATTAAAGTTACTGCCAACACAGGACGGAGAACCAGACCAGTCAATCCAAACTGGGATTTAAAGGAACTTGCTGGTTGAAATCCCAAAAGGTGTGGGCACCCTCTGCTAGTTTAGTGGTTTTCTTGTTAACGTAGGTTACTGCTGTTTCCATGGTGGAATCAGACCACAAATTTACTGATTACCTCCTAAAGGAGAAAAGTTCCAGCACACTCTCAAGCGCTGTCCAGGACTTCAGGGTTTTTCCAGTTCTCATAGAGGAATGCCTCCAATAGCAGGTGTAGTGAAAACGTGTTTGCAGTTATAGGAGATCTAAAAAACCCAAGGCCTGAAATAGCAGGCTGATCCTTCCAATGCAAGGTAATACACACTGCATCAGTAATATATAAAACAACCTCCCCTGTAAATTGGAATTAATGTCAGAAGACCCTGGTGCCATAAAAACTGTCTCTTCAGAAATAAACTGTTGGGATTCTGAAAAATAGGTGGTAACAGGGGTTGTAGGCCCAGTCTGATTTAGGGATTTAGCAGGGTCTGAGAGTGAATCTGGAGGGGACAGAGACAGAACACACTTTGAGCCTCTGCAGGCAGAATGCCATAGAAGCGGAGCTATTAAATCCTAAGTGGACATAGATGCCCCTGTGGACATGGGGGAGTTCTCAGCCTCGCCCAGCAGAGAAGAGGAAGACGTTAATGAAGATGACTGTATTACAATAGTGGTCACAGGTTCCAGACTGCATGCATCGGTTTCTTCTGGGAATACAGAATAAATGCTCCCAGAACCACTAAGGGAATATGGGCTAGGGTCACCCAACTGACCTCTGTTTGCCTTAGCAAAGACATGTTGCTTCCACACAGCGGTAAAGCAACTAGGTCCAAAGTGAGACAAGACTACAAGTGCTCAATAACCCAGGCAGGCAGTTGGTGCTGATAAAGGTTTCAGGTGGCCAGAATTGACTAGGTCACTATAGGCTAGCACTGGAAGCAGAGCAGAGACTGGGAGTCCACCTGGTGCTATACTGTATATACAGGAGCGAGATGGTGCTTCCACCTGGCCGAATAGCTCGGTACTGCAGCTTTAACCCTGGTGAAACCAACCATGGTGGGGAATTTGAAAAGGCACCAATCAGTGCAAACACTAAGGTAGCTCCTGGTTGTTCAGCCTAACCAACTTTATTCACTAAGGGAGTCTTCAGAAACAGGGTCATACCTGGAGCTGTGCCAAGGCTCTGGACCTGGAAAGTGCTTAGCAGTTAACTAACACAATACACTTAGGTCTGGAGAGCCCCAAAATCCAGAGCCCAGTGCCTGAAGGTCACATGCCAGGCCAGTCTTACGCATCCAGTTCATATAGGGGTCTGAGTATGCCTCCAAAACTAGACTATAAAAAAGAAAAAACTCTCATCCAAATAGCTGCTGTATAGAGACCAACTCAAGTAGTGGTGTAGCATGGAATCTCCATCAAAATCACTAAGGAAAAAAAGAGTTCCATAAAGCAAGAAAGGCTAAAAAAAATTAGTTTGGCTTTTCTCTGCAAAACTGAAGAAAAGTTGTCCAACTTCCTAGGACACTTGCAAAAACAGAGGCATGCTGGATAGGAGAGAGGTTAAACGGAAGATGGACTACAACTTTTCTGTTTGCCAGTGTCTCAACCTCTTGTAAGTGGAAGTATAACCTGATTGTTTTGAACTTCTGAATCCCTGTGGGGCAGTCTTTCTTGAATTTGACATTCGGTTGATTGCTGCTATACATCACTTGGTATTTCTGGTTACTATAAGGCTATAAATTAGCATAACATCTATTGCTTTACCTATAAATTAAAAGTGAATAAAGCTGTATCCTTGACTCTCATATACATTTACATTATATTTGTGTGTTGTTAAATTTGCACAATGTTTGCTTTTTGTCCCTGGGAAGGCTTTATAAGTATTACAAATTTATTGCTCTGCACTAAAAAAAAATGGGTTTCTATTGTGTAGGCGCAATGGGGACTGGTGAGTGTAGATGTAGCTTGGCATTTGTCAGGCAGCCAGTTGGGAATTGTGGTCCATATACCATTTTCAGAGAACAGGGAATGTATATATAGCTGAGTACCATAAGCTTGATGGTATATCTGCTTTAGGGTGACAGGGACCAGGGAGTGTAGGTACAGCTAGGTACCTTTTAAAATGGACTGTTTCTGCCATGGGGTGACAGATACCATGGAGTGTAGATACAGATGGGCACGATAAACTGGACAAGAATATCTGTAATGGGGTGTCAGGGCTCCAGGGTATGACCAGAGGTATGTGAACTGACGCAGGCTTCAGATATGTTATAAACAATATAATTTATTAACACTAACAATACATAAACGCAGTGCAATACTAAAACATAACACAGTGCAAACGAACCAAACCACCCACAGATAACAGTACATACAATGCAAGCGTCGTCAGGCAGGCCGAGTCAATAACAATCGGGCAGGTAGGAACAGGAGGAGCAGGCAGAGAGTAGTCAGGTCACGAGCCGGGTACAGCAACTAACGGGCAGGTAGGTACAGGGGGTCAGGCAGAGAATGGTCGGGGTCACAAGCCAGGGATCAAACAGGAGAAGTCAGCAGAGGTCCGGATCAGGCAGGGTCAGCAACGAATCAGTGAGACAGGAACAGGAACAGGGATGCAGGTAACAAGATACAGGGGCCCAGGAAAAACACACACCAAGGCCCAGACTGCAGGTCTGGCCATCCCTTAAATACACCTGCATAATCAGCTTCAGGTGTTTGGCTGGCTGCAGGGTTGAGTATCTGATTGCTGACAGCACCCGCTGGCCACCCCTGGTACTGCAGCCCACAAGGCAGGGGAGTCCCACCATTACTGGCAAGTCCATTCCTGACATGGGGTATCATGGACCAAGGAGTGTAAATACAACTGGGCAGCAATAAGTGGACTGTATATCTTCCATGGGGTGATGGGGACTTGGGAGTGTAGATACAGCTGCACATTTGTCAGGCAGACCGTGACATTGGAAATTACAGTCTGTATACCTCTTTTGGGTCACCAAGTGGTAATAAAAGAGTATATATGAAAGACCTGTATCTTTTAAGTCAGTGATGATGGCTCTTACATCTCCACCCCGACAGGTTCTCTTTATTCTTATACAATGTATCACACAGAAAGAAATTTGCAATATCACTTACTGGGGATCCCAGAGACGAGTTTCAGGGGTCTCAGCACTCTCACCGCTCTCAACGTTCGCAGGTCAAAGTCTGTGCCAGCTGTTGCCAAAATCCTAGAAAAAATAAAGGATTTCACTAGTACTGTATAATAATTTAATTAGGTTTCATTTATAAAGTATCAGATCCTTACTGTGATCCAGTGCTTTGTACACAGCAGCACATACTTTGCCACTCTTTTAGGCTGCCAGGATAGAAGAAAGGAAGCTCTAAGTCACAAAATGTATATTATATAGGGCGCGCTTGTTGGAGCCCAACCTCTGTAGCTGTAAGATAAAGGTGCCAGATGGATATCAGGGATGGATGGATGGGAGCAGTAATACTGAGGCAGCTCTTCTTAGAGTGGAAGCAAGGCTCTAATGCAGTAACAAGAAAAAGAGAGGAAGGCGCCTCTAAGTGCAGTATTGACAATTTATTTAGTAAACAATGGATAAATTGCACTTACAAGATAAACGACCTCTGAAGAATGAGCCTATTGAGCATGCTCCGAAATGCATTACCACCCCCTTCACCTGCTACATCTGACTCTGCTCTCCAAGCTTCATTTCTGATGCACAGGCACATCCTGGACTCTACTTCCTGATCCTATAGACATAGCTTGCGGCTGGATGTCCCACCTGGATCTTATTACATCACACGATGAGTCTTTTTAACCATTTATCTTGTAAGTGCAATTTATCCATTGTTTACTAAATAAATTGTCAATACTGCACTTAGAGGCGCCTTCCTCTCTTTTTCTTGAAGCTCTAAGTCACAACTGAAGCTTATAGTGAGCTAAGGACTCTCTGCTCATGTAATAGCACTAGGTGACTGAGCAGCCAATCAACAAGAAGCGGAGCTTTCACAGAGGTGAGACACATGCCCCTCCACATCTGGAAGTACCGGGTGTGTCTCTTTGTTGCTAACAACCAAATAAAGTGGCAGCAGAGCAAAAGGAAGATGAGTATGTGCAGCTGGAGCCAGCTAAAAGAATCTTTTGTTTTGCTCTGGGTGGGCAAAATACAAGTCCAATATTAAGCTGCCATGTCCTATTTACATGATAAAAACGAGAATACCCAACTATCTTCCAACCAAGACTGCTAAGAATTATATAATACTCATCAGTTTCAGGTTTCCTGTGGCTGGCGGCACCCAAACACAACCACGTTGTCGGGACATATGATCCCTGTCAAACAGCAAGATCAATATTTGGGCTCAGCTTCTGATTGACTCACGGTGTTATCTATATTGAGCTTTTACATGTTTATTCAGAAAATATTTAAAGATCCAGTATTCCCTTTAAACAGTCAGTTTCCATTGCAAGTCCTATTAGTGTCTCACAGTAGTGCAACACCTCTAAACCTGGGTGAGGGATAATGAATGAACAAAATTGCATCCAGCTCCCATGTTTACTGGGAACAATAAAACCGCTTTAGAAAATTTGGATAATGTAAGGTTGCCGACAGGCCACTGGCATTGCACAATTCACCCTCTGACAGTATATTTTTGTTCTGTAGCTGGTATTACAGAAAATGATAAAACGGCAGAGGTGGCCCAGTGCAATAAGTTTCCTCCCCAGTGATCTGTGTTGAAGCGCAGAAGGAAGATTTAGATGGAAGGCTGAAAAAAGAGGATGCTTCACAGAATAGTCACAATATGAAATCAATCCGTCAAGAAAAGCAGAAAGAATGTTTGGCAGGGGCTGGATATCTTCCAGTAGCATGTGTGTGTTTAAGTCAGTGGATTTCAAAAGGTCAGGAGTAACAAATGAGAGGACTAAAGTGAACCTTACTTCATTTTAAACTTTTAAATCTGAAAATCCTTTATAAGAGCAGACAACACAAGATGCCTGCTATTACCTCTATACTTATAAAGCCCCTCTGATTTAACTTCACTTTGTTACTGGGGCCTGTTTGCAGGGTAGGGGACAGGTGGTGATGGACCTTTCCTCCTTGTTTCCCATTAAGGTATTGGGTGCCAAGTCTGGGTCACATAAGAGGACTGCTCCCAAGATGGGTTCTTCTTGGCTACACCAGGCATCTGTAACAGGATCATTCTCCGAGCACATGTGGTACCTATGCTCTGTGCTGTTTTCATCAATGCCCTAGGACTAACCCGAGGCCGCCGTGGAAGAATACTCAACCTTAAGGCAGGCCTCCATTCCCAGAGATGAATGTACACCGTGTACACTTGCACCATAACTGTTCTCCAGTTAACCCTCAGGTTCACATGACAATGTACATCTGCACTGTAGACTTGCAATTAGGAGGGACACACTGAGCCTTGTCCAGCGTTTTCCACTACTGCTCCCTAGCGCAGGCTCCATATGTGCACTTGACACTCAAACTTTTGTATCTCTGTACAGGATGGGGACCCCTACGGTGTGAGTCCGATCCCATTACTATGTGATACAGACCACTGGAAGAAGGAGTGCTGACAACTACTCCCTTGCTTCTGAAGGTTATTCCACCTATAACAGGTACACACAATTGACAGGCTGCATTAACTGACTGTAGAATTCCATTACCCACTTGCTGTACTGCACCAGGATGATTCTTAAATGCTGTCTCTTCATACCCCAATATGCTAGTGAACCAAAGCCATAGAAATGTGCTGGTTACTTGTATTGCGCTCCTTTAAATAATTTTAGACCAGGCAAAGTTTAAATGCCTTACTTAGGAAAAGACTGAGCATACAAGGTTCATAATGTAATAAAACAGTTGTTGTGCCTACATCCCTAATCCTAACTCAGGCTATGTGCTGCTCCGGCATACCTGCAAAGGTACTCAAAGGTTCATGAATACTCATGTATTCAAAGGTTCATAAGTGGCATTCCCCAGTGGCTGTTGTCTTCAGGGTGAACCCCTGGTCCCAGTGACCTTCTACATCATGACAGGCTTCCAGAAGTTAGTAAGAAGTCACAAGCCAGCAGAATAGTGGGGTGCTACGACTTACAGAGAAGAACTCAGGCCCTGGACCACTGTCCCTCTTTATAGACACAGGACCAGAGGGTCAGACTAAAAAATCCTGCAAAGAGCAAAACCTGGGAATTAAGGTTATCTCTTACACTCCCATCCGGGCAGCACCCAAGTAGCTCAAATGCAACCTGCTTACATGTTACTTATAAAGCTCTACCAACTGCCAATTACCTGTCCAATGAGAATGTATTTATTGGCCACTGAAGCAGTCTAATTTGACATTGTAATTGCATTTGGCAAACAGTGAGACCCCATTTACAAACTATATCATAGAGGTGCACAGAAGAATATGTCTGTTGTTTAAAGGTAACAGCAGCCATCTTTGGAGTCTGATCTTCGGTAGCAGTTTTAGCTTGAAACTTCAAAATGAGGTGCAGGTTGATTCTGAAGGCAAACTGTCATGAAAGGAAAATGGAGGGTGGAGGTAGGGGGTGGGGAGATTTTCTTGCTCCAATTTCTTTGTGTGCTGTAGGTTGTCAACAGTATTTTTACAATTTTGGCATTTCTGTGTTATGACATATAGTATATACCCAGATATGTGCACTAATCCACCAGGATTCTTGTTGGGCTCTTTATTCACTGGGTGTACAGTATGTACTAATATTAATCTTCTGTAAAGCTTGTATTCTTTTCATACTTGCATGCATCTACAGTATATACTTACAGCTAATGTTACATGCTGGTTGCAGTAGTTCCCCTGCTCCCAATTACTTTGATTAGATTACTGATTATTTTCCCAGGAAGGAAACCACAGAAAACCACTAATCCACAGTTAAGGTTTTGCTTCTCCTATTTACTTACAGATTTAGCGACTATCCTGTTTGGAGACATTTGGGGTCATTTCTCATACCTCCCGTCCCCAAAAGGAGGCTACAAATATATCCTTTCAATGGAAACAATCCAATATATATATATATATATATATATATACACATACACGCACTGTATATATATAAATAATTTGTGAAACCTGAAAAATGAGTTTTATATGGGCTGGGTACATCAATGATATGGCTAGGCAGTTGGTGTGCCGATCAGCAGAACACGAAATTGGATATTTACTACACAGAAGGTGGTTGTGTTACCCTCTAAATGCTGGAACTTATCTGAAAAATAACAATACTGACCTTCGAGGGAAATCCTTCCTAGCTGGTCCTCCTCAGCCTTCAAGGAGAATGCTTTAAATCCTCCTCTCATCTTTTGAGCGGCCACCAGATTCCTGGCTGCCATTTCTCAGAGAGACCAATCGATCGGGCAATTAAACAGATTAGTTTTGCAGGAATTAATGCAGGAGTCATGTTCCTATAGACAATGCAAGGTGGTTTTTATTTAATAACGTTATGCAGTACGCGTTGCAGTAATTGATGTGGGAACACAGCAAGTTAGGGGGTTGGTTTTGACATATTAATCTCTAGAAGATACAGTATGGGCCTCTTTATGTGCATGGAAGAAGGACTTCTGTTGCATACAGAAAACAGTATGCATTTTTAATGCATATACCATTGTGGGTACATTTTTTTTAAAGAGCTGTGAGAAACACAAGTAGAACTGCAAAAGCCATAAGTAGGAGTTGCATGATACATGAGAATGAGATACAAAGAGGACTGCATGAGGCATGAATAAGAGCTGCATGTGGGCGGGGACACTCACGCTGCACATGGGGAGTACCTTCAGCCTTGCACGTGCTCACCAATGCCCAGAACCAGGCAGGGAGCGCGGTCATGTGAAAGTCAAATACTATTAAAGTACCCTGGCTTAGAGATGAGCCATGCACTGTGTGTAGATCTGTGAGATGCAGAGTTCCTCTCTAAAACCTTCCATCCATCCATGTCACTACAAATTTCTTGCTGCATGAGCATGTTGCATTTGGGAGAGACACTGCAGAGCCTATGCCCTCTCCACCTGTCCACTGTATCTCTGCCACCTTACTCTCAGTGACAGAATCAGGTCCAACTGAGCACATAGCGTGGACTTTATGCGTGCTCTCACTTAACTCCTTTAGCTCTCCTGTACCATGCTTGGAACCAGATCTTCCACCTATTTATATATCACACCGGATGGAAGGCCCGCCCCAGACAAAAAGCACGGAAACTGAGATGGTGAAAGTTAACCCTTACCCCAGTCTGGGCAAGCCAAACTACCTGGCTAATACAAGAAAAACCCACACTGTAGACAACCTGCCTACATGCATGAGACACAAGTAGGACTGCCTGAGGCACGAGTAGGACTGCCTGAGACACGAGTAGGACTGCCTGAGACACGAGTAGGAGCGGCATGAGACACGAGTAGGAGCGGCATGAGACACGAGTAGGAGCGGCATGAGACACGAGTAGGAGCTGCATGAGACACGAGTAGGAGCTGCATGAGACACGAGTAGGAGCTGCATGAGACACGAGTAGGAACTGCCTGAGACACGAGTAGGAACTGCCTGAGACACGAGTAGGACTGCCTGAGACACGAGTAGGAGCTGCATGAGACACGAGTAGGAGCTGCATGAGACACGAGTAGGAGCTGCATGAGACACGAGTAGGAGCTGCATGAGACACGAGTAGGAGCTGCATGAGACACGAGTAGGAGCTGCATGAGACACGAGTAGGAGCTGCATGAGACACGAGTAGGAGCTGCATGAGACACGAGTAGGAGCTGCATGAGACACGAGTAGGAGCTGCATGAGACACGAGTAGAACAGCAGAAGACACAAGTAGAACAGCAGAAGACACGCGTAGGAGCTGCATGAGAGATGAGTAGGGCTGCATGAGACACAAGTAGAAGCTGCATTAGACACCAATAGAACATATGTAGGAGCTGAATGATGGGAGCATGATCACAAGCAGGAAGCATGAGACATGAGAAAGAATGCTAAGACACAAGCAGGCTTTTTAGAGACATTAGTAGAACTACATGAGACTCGACTTCCTTGACATGTTGTGCAAATGTTTGTTTTATTAGGGAAACTGTAATGATTTGGGGGAATTTTTAAGTTAGTCTATGTCTTTAAACTGATGTTTTATACTCTTTATTATTAATAATAATACATGTATAGGACCTTATTTTACATATAAAAATGGGTAAAGTCATGTGATGGAATACCTGTATCTCCCACTGTGCTCAGTGGTTACTCCCCCCGAAACTCACTATAGGACTCATAAGTGATGAAGGGGGCAAGCAGAAAGAACCATGGCACACCATGGGGAACATACTGTAGGTGTTTCATACTCCAGAAAGTGTTGAATGCTGGAGACAATACTGCTTGAACACAGTGGAACTTAGATGCACCACCTGCCAGAGAGGTATTTAGTGTCTTCTCTTGAAGGATGCAAGCTTTGCAAATTTTATAGAAAGTGACATGGCTGCTCTCAGCTAGAACCAGATTAACCAGGCTGTCGTGGCTGAACAATAGAGCTTGGTAAAATTTGTGTTGCTCATTTTTAGAGCGCTGATACTTTCCCAGGGTGTTTAAATGAGAGCCCTGTACCATCCCATAAAGGAGCACACAACCCAATGTTCCTACCACAATATGGAGGAAGATGTGGAGCACCATGTGTGAACAGAAGGTCTTAAAATCTCCAGGGGGGTGAAGAATAATGATCAATTTCATGATAAAAAATCCAATGCATTTTGGGGGATTGCAGCCCACCTTTGTTTCAGGGCTTTGGTTGTGCTAGATCTGTTGGCCATGGGCGCTGCAGTCTGTATCCTCCTACTGTATGATATAAGAGTTTTGGAGTATTTGTTGTACGTGCAGTGGCAAAAACGGTTTTAATATGAAACTGACTGCACTAATAAATGATCATTGATGCACAGCAATCTTCTCCCACCTCCACAATCTTCACATGCTTGAGGGGACCCATATTTAGAAGCTCCTCTAAGAGCCACCACAGACAGACTTGTCAAAGATCATCTCTCAGACCTTTTTCAGTTGCAGCACCCTTTAAAATAATGCAAAATCTCAAGGCACCCTATTCTAAAATTGAGCAAAATAAACAAATAGTTTTTTACATATCACAGCAGCATTCACACCTGGTGTGGTCCCCCCGTGTACCCCGTCTTTACCTTTTCTCATCTCCCTGGGACTATATATTACTCATACTGCACTTTATTATTTATTGTGTTATACTCTTATGATAGTGCCTAACTGCTATGATAGTGCCTAACTGCTACCACCTGATTGCCTACCTTAGTCATGTGGTGCTACCCTCGTTGATCAAGGGGTACCGGGGTTTTTTTTATATTATGTGTTCTTTTGAGCCGGGGAATTCCCAAAGACTCTGTTTTGTAGAGTACTTTTCTAAAACTAATTAAAACAATTTTGAAAAAAAAACCAAAAAAACGTGAAAATTCCCTCTTGCAGTGGGGCTGCACCAGCACTGCAAGGGTTGATTGATCAGTTCTAGGGGCATGAATACGTACATTTACTTACCTGATCCATTTCTCCTGCAGGCTCCTCTGCAGTACTAGACTGGTTCCCTCACTGTCTTCTCCCCTATGCTCCAGAGGTCTAATGTCTTGACATCATGAAGACCAATGCAGGGCCCACAGCCCTACATGGGAAATTAAGATGTTAAGGAACAGTCCATTGGAGCATGGGGGAGTTCCACCTGCCAGGGGAGCAGAGGATTGGGTAAGTAAAATTGCTTTTAGACTACAGAGAATAAACAACCAGTTAACCCTTGCAGGGCAGCTGCAACCCCTCTGCAAGAGTAAACTATCAGGTTTCCCAAAGTTCTGCTTTCATCTTCCACTATCTCTGTTGATATTTCTGCTATTTTGTTAAATCATACTTCCAAACATTAGTCTGATTTCCCCCTGCTGGCTCACAAATGGCACGACACAGGCAGGATTATAGGAAAAAAGCGTTGAGGTCTTTGCAGTCTGAGTCACCTTGCGGCGGACATGACTAAGTTGATGTTATGAAGAGATTAGCATGTCTAGGATTCCCAGAGCTCTCTTTTCCCTAGAGACTTGACTCGTGATAGGACTCAGCTGCAGCATTTCATATATATGCATGTCGTCAGACACACACACATACACACACACACACACACACACACACACACACACACTCTGTACGCATTTCCCCAGGGGTACTGTAGCAGCCTCAGTTACATCACACTTTGTCTGTGTTGCAAAACTCTGTGGCAAGATTACAAATGGCTTGGTTAGCAGCAAACATACTGCTGTTAAAAGTGTCCAAATTCACAATGTTAGGGTTACATTTAGCTGTTAGGAAGGCATTTTAGTGTACATATAGCTAAATCTTTGGGGGAAGGGTTAGACCCAGTGATGTGTGTCTGTATCCCTCCTTGCCACATTCACTCTGTCTGTCCTGGCGTCCATTGTCATCAGAAAGTGATGGGAAATCAAAATCTTAAAGTGGACGCAGAAAAATCAGATATTGCATACTTGCATTTTATAATTATAAATGCATTCCCTGTGCTGGCCCAGCTACTCTACCCTCCCTTTACCCCCTTAAATAACATTTTGCATAGCTGCCAGAGGAGAAGGAAGGGGATTAGGGGTGGTGAACCTGTGGCAGGCATGCCGAATCGGGCACTCAGAGCCCTCTCTGTCGGAACGCTAGCCAAGTCACCCCAGCAGCCGAGGATCGGATAGAGACAAATATAGGGGCCAATGCGCAAGCTCGAAAAGGAGTAGCAGAGCCAGGCAAAGACATCATGAGACTCATTCGCTGTGACCTGTTCGGGATTTTGCATGGCCGGTCACTGCACTGCCAAGGAAATTCTACATATATTTGCTTGGACTGGCCCCCACAAGGTAGGAAATGCCCTCAGATGCCTTTTTCAGAGCAGGCTAAAAGCTGGTGGTCAGTGGAAAATTGCCCCTCTGTGCTGGCGGTCAGTGGAAAATTGCCCCTCTGTGCTGGCGGGCAGTGGAACTTTGCCCCCCTGTGCTGGTGATCAGTGGGACTTTGCCTCCTTGTATTCGTGGTCAGTAGAACTTTGCCCTCCTGTGCTGGTGGGCAGTGGAACTTTGCCCCCCTGTGCTGGTGATCAGTGTAACTTTGCCTCCTTGTATTGGTGGTCAGTGTAACTTTGCCTCCTTGTATTGGTGGTCAGTGGAACTTTGCCTCCTTGTATTGGTGGTCAGTGGAACTCTGCCTCCTTGTATTGGTGGTCAGTGGAACTTTGCCTCCTTGTATTGGTGGTCAGTGGAACTTTGCCTCCTTGTATTGGTGGTCAGTGGAACTTTGCCCCCCTGTGCTGGTGGGCAGTGGAACTTTGCCCCCCCTGTGCTGGTGGGCAGTGGAACTTTGCCCCTCTGTGCTGGTGGGCAGTGGAACTTTGCCCCCCCGTGCTGGTGATCAGTGGGACTTTGCCTCCTTGTATTGGTGGTCAGTGGAACTTTGCCTCCTTGTATTGGTGGTCAGTGGAACTTTGCCTCCTTGTATTGGTGGTCAGTGGAACTTTGCCTCCTTGTATTGGTGGTCAGTGGAACTTTGCCTCCTTGTATTGGTGGTCAGTGGAACTTTGTCCCCTTGTGATGGTGGTTAGTGGAACTGTTAAAAAGCTCTGTTACTGTGTTTTTCTTTTAAGACAAACGTATGTTAACGTATGAGTTGTTTTTCTAAACTAAAACCTCAGTATTCAGGTTTAATTGCAGTGTTGGCACTTTGAGATAAATAAGTGGGTTTTGGGTTGCAGTTTGGGCGATTGGTCTCTAAAAGGTGCATCATTACTGCTTTAGAGTGTCACCTGAGAGACAGCTCTGCGTTTGCTGTTGCTGCTGACATCACATCCAAGATGGCGGCACTCAGCGTTAGTCATGCTTTTGGATATCTATACAAGGAAGGTGTTTACAGATAAATAGTATGCATAAAAATACCTTAAATGCACATATAATCTTATGGGAAGATTTTTATTGAAATGAATGGACAGGTGACGGGGTCTCCAGACATCTCCAGGTCTCGTTGTTGCAGTCTACAGGAGCACAGCATTGTGGGTTCCGATGTTGTCAGAGCCTTTACTCTGACTAAAGACTCTCCGTAAGTCACTGCCCCAGCGCATGGCTGCCATGGATTTAGGTCATGTGACCTGACAACAGAGTGCTTTGAGATCTTTACTGTTGACAACTAAATTGATCTTCGTAACCTGCCTACTCATCCTTCATAATGCTAGTCTAATTCTTTAAAACTAATCAAAATTTTGAGCTTAGTTTAACTTTAAGGAGTAAATTGTGGAAGCTAAATTATGTATTTTGCTGTTCAGTTGATGAAAGTCTTATTTTATTTTGTAGATGTCAGGAAAGAACTCTGATCCAACTCTGATCCAAACAAAAGCTTTTATTTGGTTTACAAAGACAAAGCTCAGTAGAAGGAATTACTCTGGTGAAGACTAGAGCCATGCGAACTCAACTCATGTAGAGTGATTTTTTTAAATCTGGCAAAAGGGTTGTTCAGTTAAAAGGTCCAAGTAGCTTACTAAAGCAGATGATGCGAAAACCAAACATTCCGTCTATCGAAAAACGAAGACAGCTCATACGATTGTGCCATTATTTGCTTAATTTTTCTAACAAAAGCCCAGCATGCTGGATCAGGCACTTTCAATTGCGGTACGTAAATTGCGCGTTGCAACTGGCAAACTAATGATGCAAAAGATGAACGATTTTACATTTTCTTTTGATGTTCGCATAGTCTATGGCCTGCTTAACTTTTTAGGGCAGGGACATCACAAGCAGGAGGGGAGTTCTGCAGCCCTGGGTGGGTGAGGAGTTCTACCTAGTGTTTCACTTCACCGCTAGTGAAACTGGCATGTTTACTCAATCCCACACACTCATTGACTGGAAGTCTATAAGGAAGGGATGGACAGCCATGAGATTTGATAAAATGCAGAGGACCCGTTTACCAGTTGACCCTCACCAGCTGTGTTGGGGACCCAACAAAAAATGAGGAGAAATCTTTTAAATAGGACACAGCAAAGAAAAAGCTCATAGATGTTCCAACCATTCTCTCCTCTATCCAAAAAAAGGGTCAAGATATATATTGACCTTCGGTTCTAAATAACTGGAATTCTTTCACGTACATATAACTGTTCCAGTCATAGGGACACCATAAACATTAAGTGCTTTTTTTTCACAGAACAAAAATGTTTATCAGATATTTTGTGTTAAGATGCTCAACAGCAATCTTCTTTTGAGGGACTGCAGCATTTCTCACATAATGAAGAGGCCCCCGCACCAGCTCAGCTCAAGTCTTCCAGGAAATTATTTTTAAACATTGGAAACTATGTAAGAAACATAGAATAGCATGACAAGATGGACGACCCCTTTGAGAGGTACAAAGCACAGTCTTATACTCCACTGGGAAGGCATCTACAGGTCGCTAGCCCTCCAAGGAGTTGCCAAATGGACTGTTTGTATCAAAATTGGAACATTTTCTCCATTCAATTAGTATCAAGAGAGAGATAAACCACAAAGACTGTTTATAAGAAGAATGGATGCCCCAGTGTGAAACTTTTTTTATGTGCAAACATGCTTATTAAACTATTTATTTCCTGTATTTATATAGCACAAACAAGTGCTTTATAAGGGAAAGAAAATCATTCCCTTCATTGCTCAACTTCAAAAGAACTTACAATCTAATGTCCCCATTACAGTCTCTTCCACACTGTAGGCCACCTTGCAATAATAACCTAAAATGTTTACTATTGTCCAGTCATGCAGCATAAAACAATGTCACCCACTAAAGTTTGATGTTGAGCCAGAAATCACTGGTATTCTCTCCATACACAAAGTCCTGCCAAATACGCCATTTAATACAGCCAGCTATTGCATAATAGTTTCCTTTAAGAAAAAGTAAGGCTTGTTGCTGCACTGGCACTTCTTACTGATAGACAAGCATATTTTTAATTATTGGTAAAGGGAAAAATGGTGATAAGTAGTAGGAAATTGGGAGTAGTAGGAAAGTGGGAGAAGGATTAGAGGCAATCAGTAATTTTAGTATCCTATACTGCCAAACAAGCTGCAGATCAGGTCTGTGCTGTCAATTCACACTGGAATAAATACCATTGTAGGTCCAATTCACTTCTAGTTTGTTCACTTTTTTGCCAGTCAAGCCCTGATGATGCTGATGCCTTGGCTATTACTTGAATTATACCTCTGACCTTTAATGGAATAAAGTTGTATCTAAACCTCTTAGCAATGGTGTGGCGCTTCAATTTCAACTCTTATTACGTTACACTACAAGCCAAGGAGACTGTAGAGATCTGGGGTGTAGAAGCCTCCTGCCCAGGAACCAGATCATTTACTCCAACATTAATACCTAATGATAACAACACCAGTAAAATAAACCTACAGGTCCAACGCTACCTTTCCATTTTCCTCAACTGTCATATGTAAATGGAAGTAACCCCCCAACCAATATCAAACTATTTTTACAGTAGTCCCCAACCCTGCTCCTATTTTATGTTGTACTTCTGTGGTGTCAGAAGGGAAACGAAGTACAGTATAGACCACCCACCACAAATATTCAGCGTGCATAGGTGGCAAATCCTGCTAGCACCTGTAGTACTCTGGGTGATTATGTGTGCCTAACTGGTCTGGGATGTGCACTTGGCATACTGGCTGAAAGTATGCAGCTGACCACACCTCAAACATGCAGCAAGATCTGTTTTCCTAATCTGTGCTGTGTAATTTTCTCAATCTTGCTTCACCAATCACCAATCAGATGACTAGCGGAATCCTTAAGCCGGTGGTTTGTACTCCCTGAATGTAGAGGGGTGTGTTACATATCATGGACCGTCATAGAAATGCCTTTTTCAGCTCCAAAAGCTATATTAAGACCAATAAGCTATGTGTGGGGTGTGCTATAGTGTAGTGGTCTCCAAACAGTGGTCCGAGGGCCGGATGTGGCCCTTTGCTAGCCTTTATCCAGCCCATGGGTCACTATACCTCCCAATGATATGAGGCACTATTCCTTCCACTGACACCAACAGTGGGGCACTATTCCTCCAACTGATACCTACAATGGGGCACTATTCCTCCCACTGATACCAATGATGGGGCATTATTCTTCCTCCAACTAACTACCAACCCTGAGGCGATGTTTATTCTCACTGATGCCAGGCTTGGGAAATTTTCTACCCCCACTGGCCACAATCCAGCCCCCCTAAAGGCTGAAGGACAGTAAACTGGCCCTTTGTTTGAAAAGTTTGGAGACCCCTACTGTAGTGTCTACTTTTATATGACATCTCTATATTACACTCGTTCTTGTAACGAAATAAAACTTTGCTGCTTTATACTAGCAGAAAGTTAAAATCAGCCTTACAGTGGGAGTGCCATCTATGAAGGCTGAAGTGTATAAAGGGGAAATGTTTAGGTAGGCTTAGAGCAGAAGAGCTCAGGGTTGATGATACCAATAGCAGGCAAGGAAGGAGGGAGGGTAGGAATGCAGAGTACTGCAAACTGCAGCCTGTAATAAATGTTGATGACCTCCTAACAGCATGTAGCCATCTCTAAACCATGAGCATTAATTTACAAACCTTTTGCAGGTAACACTGTTACTGTAGATACCAGCTGGTGAGTGTATTCAGCTATATGAATAAACCTGCCTTTTCACTAAAAACATTAAGAATAGTAACACAGAAGCTGCAGAGGATGGTTTGCTGCACCAACTGTATGACTGTGAATTGGTGAAGATGTTGTAACTGACACCAGTGACCCAGGCAGAAAATCATCACTTATTAGGGAAGATGAGAAGAATATTTGCACCTTCCAGCAACCTTTCAGCGAGGAACTCACACTGGGTGTCTATTACTCATCTGCAAGATACGCAGACGCACTGCGACACCCCAGGACATCCAATTCTACATCCAGTAACTCGACAGCTGATGAGATGAAGGATGACCCGTGACACCACCATAACAGACGTGCAATAACATGACTGCTATCATTTCCCGATGACCTCCGCTCGTTATTACTCCACGAAAAAGGAATTTAACCCACAGCAAAATGAGGTTTCATTAGTGTTAATTCACTTTGGGTGAGAAAATGTAATTGTTTTTTTTCATGTTATGTATGTGATTGTGCCAAATGGAGGGCTAGCACTGAAAGTAAAGAGAGCTAGTCAACATGGGGATTGTGCAAGGGTGTGAATATTAATTCTTATAACATATCTAAAGCCAATCTTTAATTTGTTTAATAACTTTAACAAATCCTCACTGACCTCTGACACTGCAAGCACAGTGAAGATATTCATCTGAAAATTTCACAAAAGACGCACTGAAATTGCAGCTTCTCTCCTCTAGTTTTCTCTGGCAACAGGGACTTTGAAGCCTGTCGGCCTTCGAATGTGAACACAAATGCTGTAAACTGTTAGAAATCCACTGTGATTCAAAATAAAGGATTTTTCAGACCATGCCACTGTGGCAGCATGCTCTACCACGCCACTGTGGCAGCATGCTCTACCACAGTACTGCAATGCACCTTAATGCACCACAACCCATCCCATGTGGGGTGCTGCATCTTGAAGAAATGCAGCCTTTTGCAGTGCAGTATAGTCCATTTGTTTAAAATGGGCTATAATGCAATGCACTGCAACACTCCTGATTAAAAGAAAAAAAAAAACAAGGCTGTTGCAGTGCACTGCATTCTGGTGTGAATGGGTCTAAGGGTTTCAGTTGTCGTATTTGAGGATGAATTACTCCACAGTGCCTGAAGCTCCTGTGAGCAGCCACAGTTGGCTGCACAGGCAAACCGTTCTCAGTGAAGCAGAGGAGAGTTGTTGCATATCTGGAATAGACTGTTGTTTCTAATTAGATATTTGGCAATCCCAATAATACATCATATAAAAGTTGTTAATACTATTCATAGAAATAATGTGTATTTTTTTTATTTTTGTGGAATTCCACTTTAAGATCCTAACATACATAGTGGAAGAAGACAAGGGCACGGCTACATTGGGCTGAATAGTAAGTGTGGTGTACAGTTTACGTCTACCATTAGTATACACTGTACAAAGTTTGCTGTCTTTGTACCCACAAAATACCCCTTCTAGGCTCCAGGGGCACAGCCCAGATACTTGGATTCCTAGGCTGCTGTTCCATAGTCAGGGTACAGGTGCACTTTAACTAAAAGGTTACTTTTCTTAGCTTGGTCTTACTCCCCCACTGCCAAGAAATCTTTCGGGAGCCCCAAAATGTCCTATAATGTCAAAAGTTACACAGGGTTGAGCAATCATCCTGCTGCCCATGTGATAGCAATCTACGCTGGTGGGCAGAAAGGCCCCAAATCCAGAAGTATCAGGTATATGCACAGACTCTGAAGGCAGATACTTGCAGCAGCCCCCATGTAACCCTGACTTTTCTAATATTATTCAACCAAAGCACCTCTAATGAAACTCACAAATCATGCTTGGATATTGTGCTTACGCGTCGCTGCACTGTTAGAGCGAGGTGACCAGGTTTTCTATACTTCATTATTAATGAATTTAGTGTAAAAAAAAAAAAAAAAAGGATGGTTTCCAGGTTACGGACTTGAGCTCTCAAATGCTGTGAGAAAATCCCGTGTTCTCTCTCCGGTCTCTGCCACGAACACAGCTTGGTGTGTTTGCAGAAGTACTGCAAGCCTGCGCTTGGTGAGCAACTACATGCCCTGATAGGGTGTGCTGGAAATACAGTTCTGCAGCTGCTGGGGGTCCAAGATTGGAAGAGAAATAGAGCCTGCTTTCTTAAAGTGTATGGGAACCCTAGCATTAACAGGTACATGCATAGACAAGTAAGTAGCAGACCAGGTTTTTTTTAAAACAACGAAAAAATTATATTTATTTTTTTTCTGCTCTTCTGCAAAGCAGTAGGAGAGGCATCACCCTTTAAGTGGAAGTGCAAGTAACTGGCATGATCAACAGAAAAATATCAAATACAAATAAAAAACACAGTTTGTGATACGGAAGAGTTAGTTGTGCTACAGTTTATTATTTTAGGGGTTTTTTTTCGTGGAAAAAATAGCATATTAAAAAAATATTTTAGCATATACTATTGCAACAAAAATCATATTGTATTTGAATCTTATTAAAAATGACCTTTCTTTTTCAATCCGCAGGGTTGTAATTTTCTGTAAAATAAAATGCGATATAGCAACCTGGAGATGTTTTGTACAGAGATGGTGTATGGAACCCCCCCCCAGAAAAGTCATTTCCGGCTCCTGTGATTGGTTTACTGATTTTCACAGAAGTCTGCACTAAGATACAAATCAGATTTTGGGCATCCCCTGCAATAAAAATTTAATTTTGGTGAGATTCTCACAAAGGGTAATATTATATAAAAGAATACATATAACTCAAAATACTGCGCTATAAAACAATCTATACAAATGTGTCTACCGTAAAACCGAATAGCAAATAATCTCTAGATAATATGCCAATGATATCAATATTCATAAATATCGTGTACATCTGAAATCAATAGCTTCCATGGTCAATGCAAACATAAAGCAAATTGTATAAAGCAAGTGCACAGTGAAAGTAGTGACTGTACAAACAGTCCGTTTGAACTAAAGTCCTCAGTGCAATGAAGCCACATCCAACTGTGAAAAGGCCATCAGTGAAATCCTTCACCAGTATGCCCGCACCAGAATGAAGATCAAATCAGCTTCAAAAAATGATACTCCAGTTCATTCAGTACTCCTCCTCTTGGGGCTGGTTAGGAGCCATCAGAAATGTTCCCTGTTATGTCAGCTCATCCAGAAAATAGAGGCAAGCCTGGAGCCGCGCTCACTTCCCGTTCCGTCCTCAGCCGGTGAGCTCTATACGACCCCATTGACTTCCATCCACTGGAATCTCACGATGGAGGACAGAACTCCACAAATACAAAATGTCGGCAACCGTCCTTCTAATCACTATGTAACTTGTTAATCACAGCCAGTGAACCAATGAGAAGAGAGAAGGGGCGGGGCTGAGACGTGACTCCATGTGCGAATGAACACACAGAGCAACGGCGCCCCATAGCAAGCTGCTTGCTGTGGGAGAGCCGGACAGGAAGGAAGGGCCAGAAGAGCCTGCGGGGGACCCGAGAAGAGGAGGTTCCGGGCTGCTCTGTGTAAAACCAGTACACAGCAGGTAAGTATATACATGTTCGTTATTTTTAGAGAAAAACAATTTAAGCCTTTTTAGTATCGCTTTAAAATCTGAACTTCAGGGGTTGATTTACTAAAACTGGAGAGTGCAAAATCTGGTGCAGCTGTGTATTGTAGCCAATCAGCTCTAACTTCAGCTTGTTCAATTAAAGTGATACTAAACACTCACAGTTTAATTTACTGTATTTTTCGCTCCATAAGACGCGCCTAGGTTTTAGAGGAGGAAAACAAGAAAAAAAAAATTCTGAACCAATGGACTGCAGACATAGTACCAGAGACTGCGGATGTACTACAGGAGATGACCAGAGACTGCAGATATTACTACAGGAGATGACCAGAGACTGCGGATATTACTACAGGAGATGACCAGAGACTGCAGATATTACTACAGGAGATGACCAGAGACTGTGGATGTACTACAGGAGATGACCAGAGACTGCGGACATTGTACAGGAGATGACCAGAGACTGCGGACACAGTACAGGGGATGACCAGAGACTGGGTACATAGTACAGGAGATGACCAGAGACTGGGTACATAGTACAGGAGATGACCAGAGACTGGGTACGTAGTACAGGGGATGACCAGAGACTGCTGACATTGTACAGGGGTTGACCAGAGACTTCGGACATACTACGGGAGATGACCAGAGACTGCGGACACAGTACAGGAGATGACCAGAGACTGCGGACACAGTACAGGAGATGACAAGAGACTGCGTACATAGTACAGGAGATGACCAGAGACTGCGTACACAGTACAGGAGATGACCAGAGACTGCGGACACAGTACAGGAGATGACAAGAGACTGCGGACACAGTACAGGAGATGACCAGAGACTGGGTACATAGTACAGGAGATGACCAGAGACTGGGTACATAGTACAGGAGATGACCAGAGACTGCAGACACAGTACAGGGATGACCAGAGACTGGGTACATAGTACAGGAGATGACCAAAGACTGCGGACATACTACAGGAGATAACCAGAGACTGCGGACACAGTACAGGAGATGACCAGAGACTGCGGACTTTTGGGGAACGGGTATCCGAATTTGACAGGTACCCGCTCCCACCTATGCTGACTCGGACTCCTCCTCTTTTCTGCCGCAGAAGAGTTGAGTGGCCGGCCCGGTATTCTAACATGGTGGCGGCTGATTGTTGTCCTGGTAAATATTTGCTCCATAAAATGCACAAACATTTTCCCCCATTTTTTGGGGGGGGGGGGGGGAGTATGTCTTATGGAGCGAAAAATACGGTACATTGTTCCTTCTATTTCTGTATATGGATGATGGCACATTTTAATAAAAAAAAAGAAAAAGGTACCTTTTTCCTAATTACTATACTGATGTCAAGTGACCCATATGTGGAATATAGTAAAAATAGAATTTTTTTTATTAAACTGTTTTAAGACATCATACAAATATATACATTAAATCAAATCTTTATTATTTTTGGCAATAACATGGTGTAGGTGGATTTCTGCCAGTCACAGGTTGTGTTACGCCCCCTAGCCTGTGTACTAGAATAGCAGGGAGATAAAACCTCCATCAATCAAGATTTAATATCCACCCCCCATTTTGCTTAGCTGGCTAGTAGGAAGATTGGGCTGTCATTTACCATTCTGTATAAGCCCACATGTGTGACTCTATAGTCTTTGGGAGTCATGCTTGTAACTGTCAATCTTGCAATGCCTCATGGGACATGTAGTTTGGCAACAGCTGGAGGGCCGCCAGTTTGACAACTGTGACCTAGGCAATAGTAGCGGAAGTGGGAGCGTGTACCTGTCAAATTCGGGTACCCCCCCTTGCTCCCCAACAGTGCCAATCCTTAACAGGGAGTAGAGTATGAAGCCTTAAAGCGAAATATCCCCTTTTGGGTGGAGCTCCACTTTAAGTACATTTTTAACATTTCTTTCTTTATTGGTGCGCTTTCTGTGAAGTTTTGCTTGCTTGGGGGGAAATAAAGAGCTGTGCGGGCACTGTGCTTGCATGACTCCTCTGAACAGCTCCTAATTAACAGAAGTGGAGCAAGCCTCTTTGTTAATTGGGGGCAATCAGTTCTCTTTTCTGTGGCAGACACAGCCCATAGGAATAGAACGGAGGTCCAGGGGCAGACTGACCATTTGGAAACTCGGCACTGCCCGAGGACCCGGGGTCAGTAGGGGGCCCCATGAGATGCCCCTGGTACCTTTTTCATAGGCTTTTTTGAGTTTGGGCAAGGACACAGGGGCCCCATGATCCCCTATTGCCCGGGGGCCCCAGGAGTTGTCAGTCCGCCCCTGCGGAGGGCTGGAGCTGCATGCTCCAGCCTCTCTGCCTGTCCCTGGCCCTACTCATCTAGGAGCGGGTAGGAGGAGGGTTGTTAATGTTTCAGGCTCCTCTAATGTAGTGTAATCAGTGCACAGACAGAGAGGGGGACGTGAGCTATCTGCTAACAGCTGACATCTCTTACAACCAGGTCACATCTGTGGCGGTTTTCTATATTGAAAACTGCCGTATTCCTTCTGTTAATCAGTTTCAGACCTGACACAGGTCTATCTGCTCTGTTTATGTGCCACATGTCACCTGTGACAGTTACCATTGTAGTGGTGTTTAACATGCCTTCTACCTATTTATTATGTAATATAACTATTTTTTATCAACCTCAAATTACAGACTTTGAGTCTGTCAGTGAAATGGTCCAAGAATGGTTGCAAATGACTAAAATCTTCCAGAAAAAGCATTCTGGTAGGCAGAGGGGTATAAAAAAGCCTGAAGTGTATCACCAGCCAAATCATTTACCTGTCCTGGTGACCACTACTCTGGGACAGAAGGTGACGGAAAATACAAAATTTTACACTTCCTACTGAAACAAAAGGTGAGCCGAAATCTTCCAACAGGGATACCTTTTCCCATGGCAACTGTCTAAAAGGAGATTTCTGCTCACTTTGGAAAGATTTTTTTTATCACATGTTGATGTGTTTCCAAGACAGGAAGTGAAGGTAAATCTCCCAAACTGGACACACACAGTAAAAAAGATCAAAAGAAAAGCTAACAAGCCAACAACAATCCAAAAACATGGGTTTTCGCTACAGTTTAAAGCTGGGCATATATGGATCTTTTGTTCCACAAAACGGATTTCCCCATCCACATATTTGAGGTGGATGGGGAAATCCTCCCTGCTGCATTATCGTACTCCGATAGCAGGGAATCCTCTGGTGTCAGAATACACAGATCAGCGCTGCAGCCAATTAGCTGCACACACCAATTGAACACACATTTTCTAATAGTTCCATTTCAGAGCAAGCATTTACTAGGTCGACTTCTCTCAAACGGAAACAGCAATAGAAGGATTGAAATTCAGCCAGTCCCTGCTGAACTGGCCAAATTTCAATCCATCTATGGCCTTCTTAAATGTGGGGTTCATACTTAATGAATATGTACACCCAACATTTCATATTCCTGGTATGTGCCTGCTGTACCATGTACTTTTATGAAAAAGTACCCTGTTCTCTTTGTATTGCTTCCTTTGGGTGATATCCCTGGTGTTCCTGTCAGTTCTTCTGCTTTCATAATAAAAACTGATCGCGCTAGGAAGGACAGCACAGCATGGTCAGTTTTCTGGCTGTGCTGGGAGGTAATCCAATGATCAGACTTGTGCTGACATGCCTTCACTACACAGCCATTCACTGGGAAGATCAGTATGCTGCTGTTTCTCCTCCCTGAACTCCTTATGCAGCTGAGAACAGAGATTATGTGATCACTTATAAAGAAAATGGGGGGGGGGGGTATTTATAATGCTTTTTTTATATCTATACACAAATGTTTTGTCTTTTATTCCCATTTCAAACTGAATGGTTTCTTTTACAAGGTAAGAGTTACATATCCTTTAAAGTCCCTCTCCTGCTGCCCCACTACACATACTTTCCCACCCCCAGCCCCTCTAACTATTACTTAGTACCTTACAAATTGAATTGATAAAAAAATGTCCAGAGATGGGCTTAATTTTGAATGGAGAAATGGAACCTCATTTTACACCCCGGTCACATCGGGGTGTAAAATTTGCATGCCAGGCGACTTGCAAATTGTATGCCAAGTCGTATCCTATTGTCCGCTATTAGAGCGGTCATATTGGTGCGGTTCCGACTTGGTCGGGGCCGCACTGATTTCTAAAGTAGTGCATGCATTCCTTCTGTTGTGATTTGATTAGACATCTGTGCCAGATGTATGGCAAATCGCAAATGAAATCGGCAGGTCACCCGATTTTGAAATTGTGCGACAGTGAAATCGCATGATTTCAAAATCGGCTTTGATCTGACCAGAGGCAGTTATATAAAAGAGGGCTATCTAAGAAACCATGAGAAATACAGGCAAGCAAAAAATAAAATGAGGGTACTCTATTAGTAAAAATGACATTTTTGATTCTGCATTCATTGTAACAAAATAAAAGTTAAAAAGACACAATCACACACTTTCAAGGTGCATACAAGGCAGCTATTACTGTGAGCTATCTGTCCTGACTCCCAGGAGGGTGCAGCTTCTGCAGAGTCAAAGGGATAGACTTAATTAAAAGCAATTCTTAAAGAAAACAAATGCTCTGTGCATCCCTTACTAATCATCACATCCAAAACATGGGGATGATTATAGGAGGAGGAAGAGAGGCTTCTGAAGTTTCAGACTGCACCGAACAAAAAGTATGCATCTGGATTTGTTGATTTTCTCTAATTTTTACTGGTTTATTTTATTATTTATTTATTTCAGGTACTTATATAGCGCTGTCAATTTACGGAGTGCTTTACACATATATATTGTACATACACATCAGTCCCTAACCCTCAAGGGGCAGACATTCATATACTAGGGCCAATTTAGACAGGATCCAATTAACCTACCAGCATGCCTTTGGAGTGTGGAAGGAAACCAGGGTACCCGGAGGAAACCCACGCAGGCACAGGGAGAACATGCAAGCTCCAGGCAGGAGGTGCCTTGGCTGGGATTCGAACCAACGACCCGAGTACTGCCAGGCGGGAGTGCTAACCATTTAGCCACTGTGCTGCCCCGGTTACTGGTAACATTTTCTGGCTGGGTAATTTGTTTACCATGTATGTCCATTTTGTTTTTTTGCCTTGAGGAATTCATTTTCTATCGTGGCAAACTTTGTCGTTCAAAACTACAATGTCTATAGGGCCAACTCGCACCACCTCAGTCCAGTGAGTTTTTTTTTTCTCTGCATCAAAACGGAATGGACAGTAGGATACATGGATGCCAATGGCAAAGTTCACACCACTGCAGCACATTTCAGTACAGTAAACAAAAATAGAACATGCTGCAATGAACTGCACTGGAACGCAGCAAAATGCATCCAAAACGCACAGGAATGCATCAAAAATTACAAAAAACAAAACCCTAGGAAATTTGGGGGGGAAAAAAAAAAAAGAAATGCTCTGGAAAGCATTGAAAACATATCAAAAACATGCAGAAAAGCATCTGGACTGTGTTTCTGTTATGTGAACCCTGTCCCAAGGACCCATTCACACTAGGAACTGTATTTGAATAGCACAGGTAGGTGCTGCATTTTCCTGTATGTTTCAAATGAAGTTCTGTGCAGTTTGATTTCAGCCATTCATTTTGGATGGGCTGAAATCACACTACACCCTGTTGCAAATTATTATGCAAATGATATTTTTCTCATTTACCTAAATAATTGATGTAAATAACAGTCAGCATAATTCTCATGTTATCAACTATTAAGAGTACAATTCACATTTTATTGAACAAACCTCCTAATGATAACAGGATTTTTTTTAAACATAAAACACTTACAATGCACTGTTCCAAATTATTACGCACAGTAAGTTTCAAAACACTTTATAGGTTGTAAAGAACTGAAAATTGCTATTTGTTGTGTTTGCAGCATATTTACTGAAATTAAAAGCTATTTCAATCAAACTTTTAACAACATTTTAACTTTTTAAACATTTTAACAGGTCGCGTTACATTGTAACATAGAACCCCTTATTTGATAGCAGCTTCACAAGTCTTGCATCCATTGAACTTGTGAGTTTTTGGACAGTTTCTGCTTGAATTTGTTTGCAAGATGTCAAAATAGCCTCCCAGAGCTGCTGTTTGGATGTAAACTGCCTCCCACCCTCATAGATCTTTTGCTTGAGGATGCTCCAAAGGTTCTCAATAGGATTGAGGTCAGGGGAGGATGGAGGCCACACCATGACTTTCTCTCCTTTTATCCCCATAGCAGCCATTGATGCAGAGGTATTCTTTGCAGCATGAGATGGTGCATTGTCATGCATGAAGATGATTTTATTACAGAAAGTATAGTTCTTCCTTCTGTACCAGGGAAGAAAGTGGTCAGTCATAAACTCCACATACTTTTCAGAGGTCATCTTTACACCTTTGGGGACCCTAAAGGGGCCAACCAGCTCTGTTCCCATGATTCTGGCCCAAAACATGACTCCACCACCGCCTTGCTGACATCGTTGCCTTGTTGGAACAGGGTGGCCGTCCACCAACCATCCACTACTCCATCCATCTGGACCATCCAGGGTTGCACGGCACTCATCAGTGAACAGGACTGTTTGAAAATTAGTCTTCATGTATTTTTCTGCCCAATGCAGCCGTTTCTGCTTGTCTGCATTGGTTATAACCTAATAACCTAATTGGTTATATATTGGTGGCCGAATAGAAGGTTTATGCACAGTTGCAGGACTCTGGAGGACTCTACACCTTGATGTCCATGGGACTCCAGAGGCACCAGCAGCTTCAAATATCTGTTTGCTGCTATGTAATGGTATTTTAGCAGTTGCTCTCTTGATCCGATGCATGGATCTGGCAGAAATCTTCCTCAATGTGCCTTTATCTGCACAAACCCGTCTGTGCTCTGAATCAGCCACAAATCTCTTAATAGTGCGATGATCACACTTAAGTTTTCGTGAAATATCTAATGTTTTCATATCTTGTCCAAGGCATTGAACTATTTCACTCTTTTCGGCAGCAGAGAGATCCTTTTTCTTCCCCATATTGCTTGAAAATGGTGCTCTGCTTAATAATGTGGAACACCCTCCTTTAGTAGTTTTTCCTTAAATTGGGCTCACCGGCCAATCTAATTATCACAGGTATCCAAGATTGTTTTCAGTGATCAAAAGAGTCCTGACACAAAATGCCATCCATGAGTTAAACTGAAAAACAAAATATTTAATCTTTGTGACACTTAAATAGAATTTGCATAATAATTTGGAACAGGGTGTACACCAAAAGCATGTACTACTTATGGAAACGTACTGCAACCGGATCGCATAGTACGTTTCTATTTGTGCAACCTGCGTTTGGGGTGTTAACCTTGCACTGACACCCGCTGCAGATCGCAAAAACCAGCAAAAACCAGCACCACATTCTAGTGGCATGCAATTGGCATGCGATTTGCAAGTCACATGGCATGCAAAGTTGCACCCTATTGTTCTCAATTACAGCAATTACGCAATTACACTGATTTCTAAAGTAGTACATGCACTACTTTAGGTGCGATTTGCATAGACTTCTGTCAGATGTCTGCAAATTGCACCTGAAATTGTCATGTCACCCAACTTTGAAATCGTGCGACTTCACTGTGAGTTGCACGATTTCAAAGTCGGGTTTAATGTCACCGGGGGTGTTACCCTAGGTACACACATGCATTTTCCGTATCGTTTTGAAGAAACGCAGTACAGTCCATTTAACATGATTTCCTATGGGACACATTCACATCTCTGCATTTTCACTCGGTGCGGTTTTTGGAAAGGGCCAGGGACTTTTTTAAAATGCAAAAAGTTGGGTTTTTGGTTCTATAGACTTCAATGGAAATGCTGCAGAAAACATGCAGTGACGCGTTTTAAATCTGTCTAGCAACAAGAAAAACAAAATGTGAAACGCATCAAAAACAAGTAAAAAAAAATACAAAACACACCACAAAACGCATAGGTGTGAACCGAGCCTTAAACAGTTGCAAATCTGCATGTATCATGTATCTGCATGTAAAGCAACAGCGTTAGATTTCAAAAATGCTTTAATTAAAAGAAAAAGTATTCAAGCTTCAATAAGGTGATTTTGCCTATTATGAGCTGATGTGGTTAATGTGCTGCAGGCAAGAGGAAGCTTTCCCCAGTCTTCTCTCCTCTATTGATCAGACAGTACACTGTAACTTTACAGCAAGTCACAAGGAGAAGCAGCAAGAGGCTGATCTGTGTCAGACATTTGTGAACAGGCAAAAGGATTTATAGGTCTGTGTCATCTCTGCCAGCATCTTATTCCAGAAATGAGATGCTTGTACTGGATGATGCTTGCACAAAGGTGCTCTGAAGAGAAAAGCAGATAAAGATTGTCAGGGGGAGGATGAAGATCTCTGTGACAGTAATAAATACCTGACAGTTTTAAAAGTGTTTATTATTTATGATACACTGAATATGAAAAATACAGTATATATGAAGCAAGGTAATCTTTAACAGGTTGCTTTATTTTAAAACAATGTTCTGCGTTGACCGGTGTTCTCCTTTAACTTAGTGGATATTTTGTACATGTTCCCTGTGCTGTTTTTTTTCCAGCCTCGTTGATTTGCGAGCAGCGATTTACGGGGGTTTCTTAAAAACCTTTGGTGTGTGTGGCAGGCAGGATAATTCAGGGTTTAAGTTGCAGAGGACCGGTTGACCAGTCACTCAGTGACACAGGAAATTGGACTGACGTGAAATCAAGGTGTGCAGGTGATAAGTGCCGCCGTGGCGTGACAAATAGCAGGCGAAGAAGGGCTCTGTGGTGGCGTCCGCTGGTCTCCGCCTACTTGCAAGGAAAAGCTGTAATCAGAGGGGGTGAGCGCCGGCTTACAAGTCGGAAAAACACATCGGCAACAATAAAACAGCAATTTGTGCCTTTCACAGCCTGTTATTACAAGAATCAACTTCTGAGACGCGATCCCGCGAGGGTTACATATAAAAACACGGGCGCGGGACTCCGGCAACAAAACACGATCCCGGCTGAAGGTTCAGGTAACCGGAATATAAGTTATTGCTGGGTGAAGGAGCTGCTAATTGCACAAATTCCCCTCTAACTCCCCTCTAAACTCTTAGATTGCAAGCTCTGAGGATCAGGGCCCTCCTAACCCTCTTGTATTGAACTGTATTGTTGCTGTACTGTCTCCCGTTATATTGTAAAGCGCTGAGCAAACCATTGGCACTATATAAATCCTGTATAATAATAATAATAATAAACTTGGCAGATTTTACTTTTATATTCAATGTTATCAGCCATATTAGGCTATTGAAGGCTTACAGTGGGTGTAAACCCTTCCATATACCCAGACTGGCCTCAGGTGATACAGAAGTGAAACAAATCCTCCTACATAAGTTGTACCTGTTTATCTGCAGCCCTGTCTTCTATACATCAGTTTAAAGTCCAGAATTTACACAGCTTGTCTGAGCTTCAGCATGCAGGAGGCGAGGATGTGATGCCACACACTGCACAGATCAAAGAGAACAGATGAGTGTAACCTGGGAGCTTAGAGGAGGGAATGGACACACCACCTATCACTCATTCGCATAGGGAAACAAGCACAGCTGAGGCTATCAATCACAGGTTGTGTGCTCGAGGCCTCCTCACCCATCACCTGTGATTGTTTGGTGTGGGGAAAGCCTTTCAGAAGAGACTCATGCAGATCCAAACAGAAGTGGGTTGCTACTACCTGTCAAATGTATTAGGCTTAAAGCATATAAGTTCACCATGCTTGACTGGCAGTCTCTATCTGTTTATAAGTACAAGTCCAATTCCAAAAATGTCAGCAACAGGTGAATACAAAAATCTTCTTTATTGCATAAAAAAGTAAAAAAATGCGTTTCAGTCTAAAAACTGAACTTATTAACAGCTGGGTCATGCAGGTAGAGGAAGGAGGCAGCAGAGATAACGCACATCACAATATCTGTGTTTAGATGTATTTCTGCATGCGCGTTTTTGATTTGTTTTTTTGTGTTTTTTTTCTTCATCTCAGCTCAGGTGTGTTTTTGATGCGTTTTGCCGTTTTTCAGATGCATTCCATTCAGAAACAATGCAGCATGTTCTACTTTTGTTGACTGCACAGGAATCCATTGCATTGATGAGATCTAGGGCCACTGGAATACATGAAAACCACTGTGCATGCATTTTGGATGCAGATTAAAAACTGGTATGAACCAGCCTTTTTGCTTTGGAGTGAGGCAGAGGGAAATGCTTTTTTCATTTTTTTTCATGTCAGAGGTTTAAAACCACTTGAAGGGTATATTCACACCGGCATTACAACACAGTGGCTGGAGCGCGGTGCGGTCCAGCCTGATCAGCACCGTGCTCATGCCCCGATCGCCACACATTGCACTGATCCTTTTTTTTTCTTTGAGATGTCACACAGACATCTCAAAGTTCAGTTGCCAGCCATGTGGTACGAGGCTGTGGATTGCCTTGCACTGGAAAAAAGTACCGCATACAGTACTTTGTATCAGCGCACACCGCCCATACTGCCTTGTCATTCAGTGGGACTGCGCTGGAATAACCGCCCACCACAATCCCACCACATCTGGTGTGAATGGGCCTTAAAGCTGGACTCCAGACCAAAGCTAAATCCACAAATGGAATACATATATGGGATCTGTTTTACCTGCCTAAGGATTTGTATTCTGTTCATCCAGTCCACAGCACAGACCTGTGTAGCAGAAAAAGGGACCTGATGTCCCCTCACCCAATGACTGGACAATGAAAGGAGAAGCAGTGAACGGACGAGTTCCTCTTTCTGTCACTCTGTTCTCTCCCCTATCTGCTTGCTTCTTGAACTGCAGTACACCCAACTGGCTCTTTGTGCTGCTTCTTTCTCCCTCAGTCTAAGCTCTGCTGTAGAGCAGATTCCGAGAGGCTGATACCAAGTCAAATTTATGTTCTTACGATGTCTGCATTTGTAAAAAATACATTTCATGATGTATTAAAGTAGAACTAAAAAGCAAAACTTTTTTTTCTAATTGTGGCTAGAGTAAGGGATAGTTATAACCCATGTCAGTTTTTCTGCCAACTATGTCTAGTTGTGGAGATTTCCGTCAGTCCTTGTTTCCACCAAGGTCACCAGAACTAGCGTCCCCACTGGAAGATTTCCCATCTATTCCTGTTCTGGTGACAACCATGGACAAAGAGAGAGCAATAAAAACTTGGCAGTTGTTCAAATCCCTCTCTAGTCTATCCAAATTTAAAAAAAAAGCTTTGCCTTTAGTTATACTTTAATGATTACAAAGGTACAATAACTAATGTCTCTTTAAAATGCACCTTCCATCATAGAAACATGGATGTTACTAATGCCAAGCTTTGCTTCTGCAGGTGTCATCTGCCTGGCTGTCATATCCTTGCTTTAAAACAAGTGAGTGTTCAAATAAGGACTTCTCACCTGTATATTTGCTCCGGGTCAGTGACTGACTGAAGCCAGTTTGTTGTCATCACAGCCAGGCAACTAGCATTTTCAGAAGAAGTAATCATCAATGAAAGTTTCTCTATTTCATTACAGGTTTACATTAAAGTCAGTTTGATTGGATGCTCAATAGGACACTTGGGCGAGGATCTGTCTCTAAGAATATCCTAGTGGGCCATCACTTGCATTTCCAATCCACAAAGACATTATCACACAGATACACTATTACTAAAAAATCTTCCGGTCACCTGGCTGATCTTTTCCTCTGGTCTATAAGTAAAGGGAAGGAAGATGGTACCTGCATATGCACCAAATATGTCCACTGCAAAACCTTAGAACTGACAGCATAGCTAATGCAGGAGCAGGACGGGGAAAGCACTTCACTGCACCCTGAGAGCTGAATATTTTTCTGGCTCAGACCGAGAGGAATAATAGCCGCTCACAGGAGCTAAAATTCAAATCCCTGCAAAGGTGGATGTCAGTTAGAGATAGGGGAGCAAAATCAAGACATTCAGAGAAATGGTTGTAGTCTGTCTATATTTGCATTATTAAGTCATATGCCAGTTTTAGATACATAGCTGGGTTTCTCTCTGCAGTTCCTATTGAAGAATAATACGCAGAATTATTGGTAGAGCTTTGACAGATAAAATGACACATTTTTCTCATTGAATAGCCTGTAAGACAACCAACCCCCATCTCAATAGGCAGTACAAAAGGAGATGCTCCCATCATGCTCCCTGCCCCTTCCCCCTTCTATAGCCTGCCTGGGTCCCCTGTGTCTTCTTCCTACCCCTTTCGCATTGTCTTACCCCCTCCCCCAGCGTCATTACCCCACTACAATAGCTGCCAGTCTTGACGTCACGGGCGGAATGTATTATCTATATTTGTCAATGTGACACAATCCTGAAATATTGAGGATATAATGAGGCACAGAGGGGGCAGTCGCAGCACAAGCCATTCTATTTATTCTGCATTTTGCTTCTTAACCATTTTTCTACCAGCACAATGTGAATTCCTACAGAGACTAAAGACAGTCATGGGCAGCATGCAGATCGCCCCATGGGTCCAAGTAATGGCCCTCATATATGGTCACAAGCCGGAAACCCCTGTCTGTGGTTGTGAACTTAAGGAAACTGGGGAACTACAGCTCTCAAAATTCCAAAGAACTAGAAGTTCCAGCAAGTCCTACCAGTGACTGCTGCACAAGTCCCAGCATGGCCTACTGGTGACTACTATCAGTCCTACTATACTTTACTGTAGAGCTACAGGTACCAACATGTATTTAGGTACCTTTGGAACTGAAGGTCTAATGCTGGCCAGACACACATCACAATGATGGTTCCATACAACATTCAATTTCATTATTTAAACAAACCCGTTATATGTCGGTCCCAAACTTTGCTTGCCTTTACCGGACCTTTGGGACACACTTTCTTCCACTGATACGAGCTACCATTCCTTCCACTGACATCAATGATGAGGCAACATTCCAGCCGCTAACATCAACGATGAGGCACCATTGCTTCCAATGACACCGACGATGGGGCACTATTCTCCCCCACTGAAACCAACAATGGGGAACTATTCCCCTCACTGACACCAACAATGGGGAACTATTCCCCTCACTGAAACCAGCAATGGGGAACTATTCCCCTCACTGAAACCAACAATAGGGAGCTATTCCCCTCACTGACACCAACAATGGGGCACTATTCCCCCCCCCCCCCCTCACCCCCCACTGAAACCAACTATGAGGCATTATTCAAGCCACGGACACTGACAATGGGGAACTGTTCCTTCCACTTATAACAATGGAGCAGCATTTCTTCCACTGACATTAATGATGGGGTTCTATTACCCTAACACCAACGATGGGGTTCTATTCCCCCCAGTGACACCAATGATGAGGCACTATTTCCTCGACCAACATCATCGATGGGGAACCATTGTTTCCACTGACACAAATATAGTACTATTCCTGCCACTGATGCCAATATTTGGTATTATTTCTCTTGCCAATACTAATACCGAGGCACTATTCCTCTCACTACTGACCACAGGCACTACGTATTTCTTATTCCCACTCACAACCAAGCCTGAGGCATTATTTAATCCCACTGATTCCGGGACATTTTCCACTCCCCGTGGCCACAATCTGGTCCAACTAAATTCTGAATGACAATAATCTGGCCCTTTGTTTAGACAGTTTGGAGACCTCTGGCCTAGAGCTAGACATCTCATGGTCTCAGTTAAACTGAAATAATCGGTCAGCTTGAAAGATTTTGATAGTTTTTAATTAAAGCAGTAGCAAACCCTGCAGGCAGGGGCGGACTGACAACTCATGGGGCCCCTGGGCAATAGGGAATCATGGGACCCTGTGTCCTTGCCCAAACTAAAAAAAGCCTATGAAAAAGGTACCAGGGGCATCTCATGGGGCCCCCTACTGACCCCAGGCCTTCGGGCAGTGCCAGAGTTTCCAAATGGTCAGTCCGCCCCTGCCTGCAGGTTTATGTTATAATGTGCTAGTATGCAGACTTCCCTGCTAAATGGAGCCCTCCAGCACTGAGCTATCACCGCTCCCAGCGCTTCAATCTTCACCCTGTCTTCCTTCCAGTTCAGTGATCTCTGGCCGTTTGAATGGCCAGGCTGTGATGACATCACTCTAATACATGGAAGTCATGATCATGGCACAATGCTCTTTGCATTCAGGGTACACTCAATGTGCCCTGAATGCAAAATGGATTGTGCATGCGCAGTGATGTCATAGGCTGATGTGAATATCGCCTTAACAGCGCAAGTTTGGGAGATATTCACAGTACCCATAGGTAAGACTTATTATAAGCTTACTTGTAGGTACAAGATTTAAGTTAGAGTTTACTACCATTTTAAATCACTGAAAGGCAACAGGCTGTAAAAAGTGATTGCAGTGTATCGCTTTTCATATTGAAATGTAAAGCAAGTGGACAGGAGGCGATACTAAAAGCCTGTTTTTTTTATCTCAAAATAATTTTACATTCGTCAACGGCTAGCTCTACATTTGTCACAAGGTTACTGTTATTGACTTTAATGGGTGCGCTTTGAAGGCTTAATGCAATGTAAATGCACTAGTCTGAACTGTCCTATTAGGCAGTATGGTGAACAACAGACATGGGTGTCGCGGTCACAATACAAATGATTGGTTTTTTTTGCAGCCTTCGGCCCATGTGAATGAGGCCTAACGTCAAATTGAAAGAACATTACTGATAATTTCTTTGAATTGCAGTTGCTATATAGTGTGTGTGTATATGTATATATGTGTATATATCTATACATAGTCCCAAGGGTATCCACCACACTATGTGGGGTCTATTTTTTTTCATTTTGCTGTCAGAATCATTTACCATTCACACAAAAGTCACAAATGATGCCCATAATGTTTTGTAATATGTGTGAAACTGTCAGTTTCTATTTGTTGCCTTTCATAGGAACATTCGTTCCTAAGGGATAATAACCTTAAGAACATTTGGCCAGAAGGGGAAAAGAACATTCAGCTAACAGAGAAAACAGCCTAACCCTACAGACTAAGCACATTCTACCTCATATTCGACATTCGAATATAAGGATGACCTCTGCTAAGTGTATGGAGATGCTCACCACTGACAGTATATTCAACCAGCTTTTGCTGACTGTAAACTGCTCAACTAATACAATGTTTCAGAGATGGAACTCAGGTGTCCATTTATCATGCAGTGGTGAATGACTGCTACTCAGTTCTCTGGCATTCTCAGAGGAGACAGCTCTCCTCTGACTGCCTGTTTATGAAGCGGTGTGGATCGCTTCTCCTAATGAGGAGTGAAGCAATCTGCAAACACTCTAGAAAACGGTTGCCATTACTGTAATGTCACCAGATATAGCGAGATTACAGTAAGATATCAGTCATACACAGTTTATTAAGCAGCGGTAAAGTAGCCCTGCTTCATTGGTGGCTCTTTCAGAGGAGACCACTCAGTACCTCACTACACTGCAAACACACACACACAAAAATGTTATATATATATATATATATATATATATATATATATATATATATATATATATATATATATATATATATAGTGTTTCTAACTTTCTCTACCCCATCGGGGGTTGTGAAGGGCAGGGGGGCTTTTCCACTGTCTTGGGGGCTTTGATTGAGGAAGAAGGAAGTCAATATTCTTCCTCCTCAATTCTCCTGGGATTCACTCTTCTTTCCCCAATTCTCCCCCTCTGGACTGGAGAATCTGGGAAGGAGAATTTTCACACAGATGGCCAGTGAAGGGCTGACATCGTTCCTTCATAAACTGGCCATTTCTGTTTCTGTCAGTGACAGATTCTCTGTGTGCAGAGATGATCAGCAGAGAACATGTTCTCCGTTGATCATCTGTTTCATAAACCAATAGTGTACTGAGATCAGCAATGATCCTCAGGATCGCCGCTGATCTCAGTTTCACAAACGGACCCCCCAGTTGTTTGCCTGAGGTGATCTGTAAAGGGTCTCAGTGTGATCGACTTGTCAAGCAATGGAGTTTTGTCTCTGCAAAACAGAATCAGTTTGGTTTAGCAGTTCACTCTCTGCATTAGCTGATTCATTACCCTTAGGACCGGTTCACACTACAGAAACGCAGTCCAGATGCGTTCCGGATGTGTTTCCGTACGCTTGTTTTTTTGCATTTTTGACACGTTTCAGGTGCGTTTTTTGATGCGTTCCAGTGCATTTTTTTATGCTTTCCAGTTCATTTTTTCCCCTCTCTTTTTCTTCAATTTAATTATGGACATGTGCATTCCAGTGCATTTTTGGTGTGTTCCGGTGCATTTTTTATGTGTTTCAACCCGCTCCAGTACAGTTCTCTGCAGAAAAAAATGCAGCCTGTTCTACTTTTTTTTCTGCAACCGGAACACACTGAAACTGCAAGCACTGATGTGAACTATGACATTGACAACCATTTAACCTACTTTCTCTGCATTCTTGATGCAGAAAAAAGCACACTGAAACACATGTAGTATGAACTGGCCCTTAAAGCAGAATTCTAGCTAAAATTTGTATTTTCCCATGCAGTGGGGCTGTGCCCGCACTGCATGGGTTAACTCATTTTGTCCAGGGGCGCAAGGAAAAGCACATGATCCTATAGCTCCTCCCCTGTGTAAAAGAGTGCTCGATAAAGACTGGGAATTCAGGGAGTCATGACATCACCAATAGAGTCCCAGGGCCCAGCCGTTGACAGTGCTCTCTCGCCCCTCACTGCACAGGGAAGCTGGAGCTGCAGGATCCTGTGACCAGGCAGATCTTTTTTACACAGGGTATGCAGGAGAGGTAACAGAAGGGAGGGTATGTTTTCACGAATAGTTAGTATTAGGCCCCTTTCATACAGGTGTTCCAATCAGGTCCTTACTGTTAGTTTTTTAGGAGGACCTGATCGGAAGGTCCAAGTAGTCATAAGGACAGGCAGGTGTAAATGGACTTTACACCCACCTACCGCCAGGACCTTCCAGGTCCAGTTAAAAAAAAAATGAAAAATACTGAGGTAGTCTGATGTAAAAGTTCAGTGGAGTCTGTTTACACCTGGCCACCCATAAAGCTCAATGGGTTCTGCCTATTACCACTCTGCATTACCTAAGTGGACAAGAATGTGGCATCTGAACCTCTTCTTTTGGGGTCTCCAGTCGGTAATCTTAGCTCCTCCTCTTTTGTGTCTAAACCCATAGCAAATCACTTGTTCTAGGGGCAGATGTAGGGCTTGAGCCTGAGTCAGGCTGTGTGCGTCCATAGACAGGCACAGCGCAGCTTGGACTCAACCCCCCCCTCTCTCCCCGCTCATCAAGCTTGTGAGATCGACGTGAGAGGAGAGAAGACCAGCAGACAGGTACAGCACTGGATCGACACAGGATTCAGGTATTTGTCTGGGGAAGGGGAGGGTACAGCAAATGGCAAAACATTTTTTTTACCCTGATACAGGAAATGCATTAAGGTGAAAAAAGTTTTAGTTTTAGACCCACTTAAAATTCCTTGCCAGACTCATAGGCACCCACTGCTTGTCTTCTGAGGACCCATGAGAGCTCTACCAGTCTTGGAACAAGGACCCCAACATGTCAATAGCAAAGAGAATAGAACACCCTAGATGTCTGAGGTTTAGATAAGAGAGGTATGAACACCCCAAAACTTTGGGTTTTCTATAGGACCTCATTTTTGTTGTCACTCTCTGCCTGACTGTACTATTGTGGCCATGATTCTACAGTATGATTGTCCTTTTAACACCATTTGTTACCAGACACTTTGTATATATTTTGGTAATCAAATTGTACTATAAATGGTCACTATTTATTATACATTTATTTACCTATTTATTATTATTTATTACAGGTACTTATATAGCGCTGTCAATTTACGCAGCGCTTTACATATATATATTGTACATTCACATCAGTCCCTAACCCTCAAGGGGCGTACAATCTATAGTCCCTAACTCACATCCATATACTAGGGCCAATTTAGACAGGAGCCAATTAACCTACCAGTATGTCTTTGGAGTGTGGGAGGAAACCGGAGTACCTAGAGGAAACCCACAGAGGCACAGGGAGAACATGCAAACTCCAGGCAGGTAGTGCCGTGGTTGGGATTCGAACAGACGACCTGAGTACTGCCAGGCGGAAGTGCTAACCATTTAGCCACTGTGCTACCTTTACTATATCTTTATAATACATTACGTGTTTTTGCATCATAGCAGTAGTCGGTGTGCTAATGTTATTCATTCTCACTGACATAATTAGGACCAGTTCCAACTGCATACTCCCCATGGAAATTCTAATTATTGGCACCTAATGTACAACACCAGATTCTGAATTCATGGGTTCGACATGGTGGTAAATGTAGGGGTGTACTTACTCTTATCTATATCATATATTTCCATATTAATTTGCATTTTGTAAGTTTAGATTATGAAAGTAAATACGCATTTTAAGTGTCACTTGTTCAAGTATATCACTTTTATCTATTGGCACTATTTGAATAAAGATCTAATGTTTGCCTCTTCAAATATGAAGAGAACCTGTGCTACCAACCTCTATTGCAGAATTACACATTCCAAGACCCCTTATTGATTTTTACACTGAAATTAAAAGTTTGTGGAACCACCAGCATGTTCACATGATGTCTTATATATCTGCCTCCCCAGCATGGTATAGGTAGATAGACAACAAGGTCTGTGAGAATGTACAGCAGAAGTAGAAGACCCAGCACAGCCAACCAGACTCAGCTGGGGAGCGATAAGACCTGCTGGTTCTTGTAGTGCAGCAGTTGCAATGCCCCTAGTTGTCAAACACTGCAAATCGCCAACCCTGATCACAAAAATGATTAGAGCCAGTTCACATACCACATCCAATCCGCAATGTGAAATAACATTGCTTCCCTATGGTACCTGTTCACATACACTATATTGCCAAAAGTATCGGGACGCCTGCCTTTACACACACATGAACTTTAATGGCATCCCAGTCGTAGTCCGTAGGGTTCAATATTGAGCTAGCCCACCCTTTGCAGCTATAACAGCTTCAACTCTTCTGGGAAGGCCATCCACAAGATTTAGAAGTGTGTCTATGGGAATGTTTGACCATTCTTCTAGAAGCGCATTTGTGAGGTCAGGCACTGATGTGGGATGAGAAGGCCTGGCTCACAGTCTCCGCTCTAATTCATCCCAAAGGTGTTCTATCGGGTTGAGGTCAGGACTCTGTGCAGGCCAGTCAAGTGCCTCCACCCCAAACTCACTCATCCATGTCTTTATGGACTTTGCTTTGTGCACTGGTACGCAGTCATGTTGGAACAGGAAGGGGCCATCCCCAAACTGTTCCCACAAAGTTGGGAGCATGAAATTGTCCAAAATGTCTTTGTATGCTGACGCCTTAAGAGTTCTCTTCACTGAAATTAAGGGGCCAAGCCCAACCCCTGAAAAACAACCCCACACCATAATCCCCCCTCCACCAAACTTTACACTTAACACAATGCAATCAAGCAAGTACTGTTCTCCTGGCAACCACCAAACCCAGACACAACCATCGGATTGCCAGACAGAAGCATGAGTGGTCACTCCAGAGACCATGTCTCCACTGCTCTAGAGTCCAGTGGTGGCGTGCTTTACACCACTGTATCCGACGCTTTGCATTGCACTTGGTGGATGTAAGGCTTGGATGCAGCTGCTCAGCCATTCAATGAAGTTCTCTACGCACTGTTATTGTGCTAATCTGAAGGCCACATGAAGTTTGGAGGTCTTTAGCTATTGACTCTGTAGACAGTTGGCGACTTCTGCACGCTGCGCGCTTCAGCATGCACTGACCCCGCTCTGTCATTTTATGTGGCCTACCACTTCGTGGCTGAGTTGCTGTTGTTCCCAGTTGCTTACACTTTATTATAATACCACTAACAGGGGACCGTGGAATATTTAGTAGTAAGGAAATTTCATGGATGGACTTATTGCACCTATCACGGTACCACGCTTGAATTCAGTGAGCTCCTAAGAACGACCCATTCTTTCACAAATGTTTGTAGAGGCAGTCTGTATGCCTAGGTGCTTGATTATACACACCTGTGGCCATGGAGGTGATTGGAACACTTGAATCCAATGATTTGGAGGTGTGTTCCAAAACTTTTGGCAATATAGTGCATGTCCGGTGCACTGGTGCAGTCATGTACGATTTCTGGACAGTGCCGTCAGGTTCAGGAGCGGCTTACAGGCTATTGACTTCTATGGGAACCATTTCTAAACCGCACATGTGTGAACAGGATAAAATCCTGACCTTATCCTGTCCTGAACCCTATGTAAACCTGACATGAACCGCTGAACTGCTCCTGTATCAATTAGCTGTGTAACCTGAGCTTCAATCTGCACCGCACATGTGTGAAATCAGCTCTTATACCTTGTCTGTAGAAGTGCTGCAAACAAGAATGCTAGCGATACAAAAGCAAATTCTGAGAATTACATTAAAATTATCCTTTTTTTTTTCCCTTAAAATAACAAACCTATCATACTTAACTGCTCTGTGCAATGGTTTTGCACAGGGCAGCCCTGCTCCTCCTCTTCTTGGGTCTCGCATCAGCATTCCTGGCCCCAAGCTGCTTTCTATGGGGGCACTTGCACATGCTTGCTCCGGAGCCATGCTATGTGTGTCTATTGACATACAATGAGCAGTTCAGCCCTGCCCCCTGCTCTCTCCTCACTGGCTGTGATTGACAGAAGCAGGAGGTATTTTACTGCTGTTCTTAAAGTGGCAGATACCGCTTTGAGAATTGAGCCCACTGAGAATTACACCCAACATACAGAACAAGAACAACAAGAGAAGTGTTACTGTGCAGCATCCATACTCACAGAAAAAAAGATACTGAGAACTACACCCAGCATACAGAGGAAGAGAATGGCTTGTGTTTGCCAAGCAGCACAGGTATGAAAAAAAGAAAACAGACATTGAATATGCAGATGCTAATGAACCTGATAACATTTTCAATCAAATGTTAGAGAAATGTCATGGAGATGAATTCCTCCTTTGACTTTGAATGATTACTTCTTATGGAAATGATGCACCTGCTTTGTTGATTGCGACCCCCTTACGTGATGGTGTAGCTCACAGTACACATGTGTTTATTGGAAGAGATAACCTCCCATAAATTCAACCAGATTGTGAAGGATGGACTCGGTTCTGCTGGAGGGACTGGCCAGTTCCCCATGTCCAATCTTGGGAGTTCAATCGTCATAAAGTGGTAGCAAGTTACAGCAAAACAGTCTATGCTCAGTGATCTTTACAATGGATTATGGAGCACATTTTAGAACACTGTAAGGTAAAAGGAAAACAAAAAAAAGCACAAAATGATGATAATACAATGGGGATGCTGGCAAGTATTAGCATCAATTTGTGTTATATCCATTAAAGTGGATTTCAACCCAAGGACAAAATTTGTTAGCAGTGCAGCTTGCCAGTCCTTCGATGTGGTGGTTGCATTGAGTTTTGTTCCCTGCAACTTCCTGTCCTTGGGTGACAACAGCACTGAGTAGCATTGTCACCTGAAGACAGGGAAAGTGCTACGACTACAAAACACTGTGTTAGGACTACATAACTTCCTCTCTTCTCCATATCAGCCAGAGGTGTTTTGTTGTTTATATAGCCAACAGAGAATAATGCTGATAAAAGTGCAGGAAGGATGTTATAAATTCACAAGACTAGGGGAGCAAATAAGAGAAATGTATGGTCAGAGTTTGCCTACACTTTAAGCCCTATATGCCTTTTGGCTCATTAGTGGAATGTGCAAAGAAAACCCAAAGCAGTCCAGGTTCAGGAGCATATAACTGCAAATATTTTTTTTTTAGTTTTGAATATAGTGGGGAGTAGTTAGAATTCTTCAAGGATTTCTTTTTTAGCTGTATGTGTCCCTGCACTTTCTGTTCTGAAGACACAACAGAGAGTAAGAAGAAATCTCTGCTAAGTGAGAGGAATTCCCCTCATGGATAGTGGTCACTGGAACAGGTGTCTTTAATGACATATTTCCCCTCAACTTCTGTTCTGGAGACAACTACATTTTTGGATTTCCTGTCAATTGATATTCTGGTGACAATGGTATTCCAGACCAGGGTGACCAGGGCACCCAGGGTACCCCCCCTCCAGTAGCGACACAGGCAGCAAGCAACCCTAATTGACATTCCAAACCTTACCCACACAACTCATTGCCAATGACAAATTCTTTGTAAAGCTTTGAGTCCCACTTTTACCAGACAAGCTTGTAAAATACTAAACGTGGCAACCCTAATGAAAGGTCTCAGCATTCTTGTTGGAATTGCCATTTATTTCTTAATTACAGAGAATTCTACAGGAGAAATGGGCATGTCTCAAGGAAGGCATGACACCCAGGTCTTCAAGCTAGACAGACGCAGTGGTAGAAACTATGGGAAGCAGATCTTGATACTATAGAACATTTAGGAAGCCACAGGGAGATTTTGTCCACCAGACTTCACGTAGAAATAAAATATTTTAAGGTGGACTACACATTTAAGTGTAAGACCTAAGAAAGAATTGAAGTAATGTCAGACTGTTTGTAGGGTATGAGGGTATTTACCAAGAGCAGCCTGTCTCAACCAGGGTTTTGTGGAATCCTAGTGTTCCTCCAGAGGTTACTAGGGGTTCTTTCTGAAATGAGCCGTGTCTGCCTCTCAGATGAGTAAACATTGACCACAATGATCTTTTAGCTATCGGTAAGGGTAGAATTCAAATGTAAGGAGCATTCTTCTCACTGATCATCACACTAATGTCACACCAGGCCTCTCCTAGAAATAAAATATTTTAAGGAGGACTACACATTTATCTGTAAAAACTGTTTGTAGGGGATGGGGGTGTTTCCCAAGATCAGGCTCTCTCAACCAGGGTTCCGTGGAATCCTAGTATTCCTCTAGAGGTTACTAGGGGCTTCTTCCAAAATGAGCAGTTTCTGCCTCTTAGATAAGTAAACACTGACCACAATGATCTTTTAGTTATCTGTAAGGGTAGAATTCTTCCAAATGATCCCAAATGTAAGGAGCATTCTCCCCACTGATCATCACACTAATGTTCCATCAGCTGTAGATACAGTAGCTATATACAGGGGTTCCCCTATGACCAGAAAGTTATTTCAGAGATTCCTCCATGTTATAAAGGTTGAGAAATGCTGCCCTACATGAAGTATACTAGAATGTCTTTATGACCTGCTGGCCCGTAGAACAGGGAGCATTCCAGTGTTCCACCCAAGTCATGAAGGTAGGTCATAGAATTCACTGAAATTACTGGACCCTCAGGTGAGCAAGTTTAATGCAAAAGTCCTTACATGGCAATGTGATCTGGTGAATGCTATGGCGTTATCACACACATCTACTTGTCATCCTAACCCATCACCTTTTTTTTTGCAGCCCCTATACTGGGATTACAATTCTGCTCTGTGGTGGTTGCCTGGATCTTGTAGTGCCTTAGTTCCAGCTCTTACAGTGCCTTTGTCCAGATGCTATAGAAAAAATATCATTGTGTCCCCCTTGGAATTCACAAGCTTATCTGAATTGGACTGTAATACAGAGAAAAGATTTTATTTTTGGAATGCAATATTTTGTTTGCTGGTGCGAGTGAACGCTGAGGGATTCACACTCGTCTCGCACTCTGGCGGCATCACATATATAAAGCACGTTGCCTTCATCTTCCCTCTGCGTCTCCTACACTCTGCTTTTACCACCCCCACCTTTCTTTATATATAACAGACTTTAAAGGGGAGCTATTATCCAGACAATGAAAAGATATCATATTTAGTACATGCGCAATGCACCCTAAAGATCTTAGGGTTGCAACAGAGGAGCAGATATATCCCAAAGACTAACAAATGGGGAGACATCTGTTGGAGCTCCACCATATACAGCTATGATTCTCTCTGTCTACGGTAACAGTGGCACACAACTGCTTCTCAGCTAGCTTGTAGGGGGTTTTCCAATGAACAGGAATGAACACTTATTTTACGCGCCTGCTCTGGAACCAATGGCACTTATTATTACCCCTCAGCAGACCAGAAATATCCAGATTATTGCAACATTGCTCTATGGCAAGCCTTAAGCCTGCATTCACACCCAGTAAGCACTTATATAAGTACTTATACAGGCATTTTTCTTACCGTTTTTGCCCACATATCCACATGTATTTTAAGGGTTTGCGCATGTGTATGTATGGTCTTGGGTGGGAGGAGAGCAGGATGAGAGCAGAGAACAGTTATTCAGGCACAAAGCATGTGCAAAAACACTTGTGTTGTGTGTTTACAGAAGCTTCCATTGAAGTCTATGGGCCAAAAACATCCAACAGAGCTCCAAAGGGAACTCATGAACCTTTTCAAGTGATTGAGTATAAAGATGTGAATAGCCTGTACTGAAAAGAATTGGATTCCTAATACTGGGCGGTGTCACGTGTAGGCTTTATAGCAAAACACGAGCAAAAAATGCTCAGGTGTAAACAGGGACTGAAAGTGTAGATGTGCAGATCTAAACTTGGGCCAGCACTCCCCATCCTCCATCTCCTGCCTTTCAATGCCACCAGTGGTGTAGCATGGGTTGTCAGCGCCCGGGGCAAGGCAAAAAATTTGCGTCCCCTAACCCATGGACTTTTAGCACACCCCGAGTCCCTTCCACTAGTACATTTCATGCTGGTACTTGTAGTCCTTCACTAGTTGGAGGGGTGTTACGATCTCCGCTCACTTTTTTTGGGGGGGGGCACATCCTTAGATCTCAGGGGTTCATGCTGTTACTTGTAGTCCTTCACTTTTGGGGTAGTCATATCCCCTAAAAACGAAGGACTACAAGTCCCACCATGAACACCTGAGATCTAAGGATGTGACCCCTTAGATTTCAGGGATTCATGCTTGGACTTTTAGTTCTTCACTAGTTGGGGGTGGGACATGTTCTCAGCTCTGAGGGGTTCACGCTGGGGCTAATAGTTCTTCACTTTTGGGGGGGTCACATGCCCCAAAAGCAAAGACTACAAGTCCCAGCATGAACCCCCTCAGAGTTTCAGCACCTTAGATATAAGGATGTGCCCTCCTCCTGCCCTTTCAATCCTTCTGAGGATTGGTCTTGGTCTTGGTCAGGACAGTGGGGGGTGGGACACAGACACAAGCACTGTGAGTAAAGCAGTGGCCTTTTTTTGTGGCATCAGAGCGGCCTGGATGGGATAGTGGGACTAGTACTGTGAATAAACAGGGGCCTTTTTTTGGAGACATCAGAGCGGCTCAGGATTACGCAGGATTCATTTGCTCCTGGGGCTAATGTTGTGCCTGAGGAGACTGCAGCGGCTGTCCACCCCCCCCCCCCCCACACTATGCCACTGCATGCCACTAGTGTTCCAGCAAAACAAGATGACAACTGTGACTTTTACTTTATTGGATTGGTTGGGATAGTTTATATACCTCACATAATAGGAGACAGCTGAAACGTGAAGGAACCAGAGGATATATCGAACAAACACATTTTACAAAATACAGATTTGCATAGCTACTGGGGTTTCCAGAATGGGAGACTCTGCTACAATGCATTATTATTATTATACAGTATTTATATAGCGCCAAAGGGTATGCTCAGCGCTGTACAGTAGCAAGGGGGACAGAACATGAGACAAGACAGTAACAATACAATACACGAGGGGTTCGAGGGCCCTGCTCTTTCGAGCTTACAATCTAGGAGGGAGGGGAAGGTGGTACAGGAGGAGATGGCTGTGGGGGATGGAGTGGTGGGAGGAGTGCAGCAGGTTAGTTGTTAGGTGAGGTCGGGTGTTAGGTGAAGTTGGGGTAGGCATCCCTGAAGAGGAGGGTTTTCAGGGTGCGCCTGAAGGTGAGGAGGGTAGGCGACAGTCTGATGGATTGGGGTAGCGAGTTCCAGAGGGTGGGGGAAGTCCTGGAGAAGTCCTGCAATCGGGCATGGGAGGAGGAGACCAGGGAGCTAGAGAGTAGGAGGTCCTGTGAGGAGCGGAGGGCATGGGTAGGGTAGTATTATAATAGAACATGAGTCATTTCATATTAGACCAGTATGACATTATATGGAAATCGGATACAAACAGGAGTCAGCACGTTTGTTGTTTTTGGTAGCTCTACTATTATTCCCCAAGGCATTAAAGTTAAAGTGTATTATCTTGAACAAGCTAGAAATCCTAAAGCCCAACTCTGTGCAAAGAAAATGGTTTTCCCACACAGTGATGCTGTGCCTGAACTGCTTAGGTTAACTACTTGTTTATTTTTAGGGGAGAAGAGAGCAAAGATATACTTACCTGATCCTCCGATCCTCATAGTACAAGACCGATTTAGCATCACCACACTCCAGTGGTCTTGAATACAGGACGGTTCCTGACGTCATCACACCCAGAGCAGGCTTCATAGACCAGGAAAAGTCCAACACTGGCCCCCAGAAGAGGCCTTTTTCAGGTGGAATGAAGGATCGGGTGAGTATGAGATTTCTGCTCACCCTTGGACAAAACGAGCAGTTGACTAGTGCAGTGCAGGCATAGCTCCATTGCATCGGAAAAATTTTTTTCCCGGAGATGGGCTTTACTGTACTTAAGCAGTACCCTACATATGTAATTTTTGTCTTGATTCCCTCCTGAAAAAAGAAATGCACTCCTGTGCCTTACACCTTGTGGCTGTATATCTGCACTGAGAAATCATATGACTGCCAGTCCAATGAGATTTGGTGAAGTCACTACTGTGCTGCTCACGGTTTTCCTTGCTGAAGAGAAAGCTGTACTGCAAGAATCTCACTGCTTCTGGTTCAGCCATTCTGTGGATCTGTGCTCCTGCCACCTTTTCTGCTGCTTCTTAAATATCCCCCTGCCAGTCACCAAATCACCAGTCATCAGGGGACAGTTTTAACATAAGGATGCAAAGCCCTGCTGCTCTACCAAACAAATTCAGAAGTCTTTACTTAGCCATGCAACTTGCTTAACCCCTTTCCTACCAGATATTTGTGGGGTGCTTGGCAGGCATCGAAAATGTTTGCCATAAGCCTCTCTGTACTGTATGGATTTGGTCTTTCAGAGTACATAAAACGATTGTAAGCTCCAAGGAGCAGGGCCCTCCTATCCCTCTTGTATTGAACTGTATTGTTGCTGTATTGTCTCCCTTTATACTGTAAAGCGCTGAGCAAACTGTTGGCGCTATATAAATCCTGTATAATAATAATTATTGATTATGCCTGTCCTCCAAAAAGCTTACACTCTAAAATCAGCAAAACAGTCTCACACACCTGTGATGTCACATGACCAAGTGCAAGCGGTGCATAGGGCAGGGTCTGTATGCTGGCAATCAGCTTCTCTGTCTGCCTTGAAGACTATTCAGCAAGTACCTCTTTGATGGCATGTTCTGCATAATGTGTTTCACTTTAAGGAGCAGTAAATACAAGGTAGGACAGTATAGAGGTTTTGGGGGTTAAGGTTAGAGTTCAACTTTAGGGTGGAGCTGTTAGTTCTTCATTGTTAAGGTTAGGGTTGTTTAGGGTGACGGTCAAGGGTTTGGGCTCTAGGGTTATGTTTTTTTTTTTTATCATTAGGCCTTTAGGGTTATGGGTACAAGTTAGGTCTTTAGGGTTGGCATTAGATTTAGGGGGTTAGAGTTAGAGCTTAGAAGTTTAGATTTGGAATTATAGAGCTAGGGTTTTGGGACCTATGGTTGGGGTTTTGAGTTAGAGGGTGTCACGGATCCAACCCACACGCTCATGCCCACAGTGACTAGTTAACCGAGGCACGCACGTGCGGCCGTGACTTGGGGTAAGAGGGAATAAGGGGGACTTAATCTGAATATATACGTATATAAGACTGGCCGTGATATACTTTCACAGCCCACACTACCTCTGGCCACCACTAGAGGGAGACTCCACTCCAATCCAGCTGGCTGACCACACACACAGGCAGACACGAATCTTATATACAATCTGGTGCACACTAAGGGTTGAGGAGCAGCCTAGCGATCGGCACACCCTTCTAGGATTCCTCCAGCTATCCTACAAGCTAGAACCCCGGTGTTAATCACTCTTCCACTGTCAACACACCCCCACACCAGACACACCACAAATGGTAGCTTGCCACAACCCAACAGTTTTATCCGCAGACTGGCCTGCTGGGCCACCACACACACACACAGATCTTCGTCTGGCAGACCTGTTACCTTTACAATCTGCATGCAATCTGCCAACATGAAGTGCAATTGCATACAGATTGGCAATGAACTTGACTGAGCATATAAAGACACTGCAATACAATACAATCTAATCTCTCTGGAGATATGAGCCCAAGCTTAAGTACCCAGAAGTCACTTATTAATTATATGATTTAATATCCCGAAAGTGGGCAGTGCATAAAATATGTACAAAGTATAAAAAGTTACAGAAAATACAAAAAATACAAGAAAACACACAATTGGCTATTGACTATAAAATAAAAGGGAAATAAAAACAGAAATAAAACTTTTACCAAGAGTTATCCTGTGACTGGAGCAAGTCAGAGAAAGTCCGCAATCCGTCAGTCAATAGAACTGGCGCCATACGAATCACACAGTCCATATCCCAGGTCCTCAATTTATGGGAATATGGACGTAGGCTGGACATTAGCCCTTGGCCAATCGACTCTGGGGGGTGTTCCTGTACCAGCCCACAGGACGTTCTGGGTACTGAAATGTCCAAAGTCGATTGGACCAGGAACGGTTTGAATCACCAAGTCAGGGATTGAATTTCCGACACCAGCGCATCAGTCCGATCGCGACAGTCCCAATCACTGTTCAGCTGTCGCAATCAGGCACCATATAACCACTTTCTGCATTTCTCTGGGATTCTACATAGGATACAAATACAGTTTTACATGCACATGTAGCCTACAGTGTGTCCAATCAGAAGGAAGTATTTTCATCTCTCTGCAATATTTTAGCTTTTATGAGAGATTAAATATATTCATTTGATCTGCTGATATACTTCAAAGCTCCCAGACACATCGGAACCACCTCTGGTCTCCCTCTGTGTCATGAAGCCGAACTGTCTCCAGCCTTTTCCTTCCAGATTTCCCAGAAGGTGACAAATCTTATTGGCATCCAGGTGTCACCTCCAATCCAGAGAATGCTCTGTCCCTTTCAGATGCTAATTGGTGACCATATGTCTCTGACTTAATTCTGAACACATCTTATATTATTATAACATGGACTGAAGCTAAACCTACATAGTCATATTTCTACAGGTCACATCTCAGCTACTCAAATCTTACATGTACGTTACAGAGGGTTAGGGCTGTAGGTTTATGGTGGGTGCCAGGACTTTATGGTTAGGGTGTTGGCAGTAGGAGGTTAGGGCTGGGTTCAGTTTGTGCTATCCAACTTTATCCAAGCCACTGGGCAGACAATTTATAGAGAACAAGAGGTGGAATAATTTTCCCACTTATGTTCCAATTAAACAAAGGGGAGCACAGAGGTAATATCTGTTAAAAAATAATTTTTGGGCAGTATTGCTTAAGATGAATGCAACAAGTTAGAAAATCTCTGGGAAGGAACATCTAAGAATCACATTGGAGTTGTGTTATTGCCACTGGGTGTGATTTGGCCGTTTAAGGCTAGTCTTACCCTAAACTTTGGTTCTGGAGAGATATACAGATCCCGTCTACATCCATTGTTGTCCTGCAACAATCAACAACAAGTAGAAATGCAAAATGACCTATTTCTTGGATAAACTTCATTTGGGAGCAGCAGGATGGTGGCATAGAGATGCTTTTGTTGCCGCTACAGACCCAACCCTTTGAGCTTTGTGTTTTTAGGTCATGGTGGCAGAGTTGGTGGATTAAGCACTTTAAAGGCTCTGTCATCTTGTACATTTTTTTTTTGCAACCTGCAGCAAGCCTAAAGGAGAAGACACCAGAATCTCCCTCCCACCCACTCATTATCTACATCAGCTGCCCCCACATACTGTAATGTCACCCTGGCTCTCGTTTAACTCCTAGTCTCCCCAAAGGCCAACTCTCTGGACTAAAAAGAAGGGGCTATGGTGGATCGATAAGCAGTGTGGCAATATTTCCCAGACAGAAGCCCCTTGCTCTGACAGCACAAAACGTTTGTAATGTTAAAGACAGGCAGTCGCATCTAGAGGGAAATAATGTGAATAGGTACTGGAGATCACCATAGAAACCGGGCCAAGGCTCGGCGCTTCTGCTCAGCTAATCAAAATATAACTGGGAACTGAACAGGCCCTGTCCTTAACCATCGCTGTGCTGGAGAAAGACATGCCTAAACTACCCATGATGCTTCATATACTTCTATAGTTTAGGATTAACCTCCCATTGGCATTCCCCTTATCGGCAAGGGTTCATCTCAAAGCTATTGAGTTCTCTTCGGTGGTTTAAGTTTATCCTTAACATTCACTGTGCTGGGCAGATGAACACAGACCTTTAACTGCATATATGTGGGAAAAAAGCAATTCTTGCACTTAACCATTACTATGCTGGGAGGATATTCAGGTCCTGCATGTAACCTTCATTGTGCTGGAGATATATAAAAGTCCACACTTACCCTTCACTGTGCTGGAGAGAGATATACAGGCCCGGTCCTTAACCTCACTGTTGTCTTGTGACTTCTATCAGTGTACAGCAGAGCAGTGCGTAAAGCTTCCCTGATTGTCCTATGAGGCTGCATAAACTTTGACCCTCTGTCTGGCCAGTGCTGATTGGCCCTGTGCTCATCACATGCACTCTCCCAAAAAAAAAAAAGAAAGGAAAAAAAACTCACACCAAACTGAGCATGTGCAGCTTGCCCCCAAGGCTCTTTTCTATCAGCAGATGGATTGGGGACAGTAGAAGGGGAGGATCACAGAAGAGAGGAGCAAACATCCTTTTTACAACCCCTTAAGTTCCACAGTGAATATAACAAGCATGCTTTACTGCATATACAGACAGATTTTACTGTTGTGGATTTAGTAACACTTTAACATTACTGTGCTGGGGAGATATACAGGCCCTTTCCTCAACATCACTTTGCTGGTGAGATACTGTATACAGGCCCTGTCGTTATCACTGTGCTGGGGAAGATACTGTATACAGGCCCTGTCCTTTCCATCACTGTGCTGGGGAGATACTGTATACAGGCCCTGTCCTCACCATCACTGTGCTGGGGAGATAGATATACAGGCCTTGTCCTTTTCACCTTTTGATGTGCTGGATATACAGCACAATATACAGTCCTTAATCACTTCGCTGGATATATATATATATATATATATACACACATATACATATATATACACATACACACACACACCAGTTTATTAGGTACGCTGGTTCGAGATGACAGAAAGGCAACAGTAACTCAAATACCCACTCATTATAACCAAAGGTATTCAGAATACAATCTATGAATGTGCAACACATTAAACCTTGAAGCAGATGGGCTACAGCAGCAGAAGACCACAGCGGATGCAACTCCTGTCAGCTAAGAACAGGAAACAGAGGCTACAATTCACACAGGCTCACCAAAATCAGACAGAGGATTGGAAAAATGTTGCTTGCTCTGATAAGTCTCGATTTCAGCTGTAACATTCAGATGGTAGGGTCAGAATTTGATGGAATCAACATTAAAGCATGGATCTATCCTGCCTTGTATCAATGGTTCAGGCTGGTGGTGTAATGGTGTGGAGGATATTTTCTTGGAACACTTTGGGCCCCTTAGTATCAATTGAGCATCGTTTAAATGTCACATCCTGAGTATTGTTGCTGACCATGTCCATCCCTTTATGAACACAGTGTACCCATCTTCTGCTGGTTACTTCCAGCAGGGTAATGTACCATGTCACAAAGCTCAAATCATCTCACACCGGTTTCTTGAACATGACAATGAGTTCACTGTACTCCAATGGCTTCCATAGTCAGCAGATCTTAATCCAATAGAGCACCTTTGGGATATGGTGGAACGGGAGATTCGCATCATGGAGCCGACAAATCTGCAGCAACTACATGATGCTATCATGTCAATATGGACCAAAATCTCAGAGGAATGTTTCAACACCTTGTTGAATCTATGCCATGAAAATATTAAGGCAGTTATACTCTAGAATGTTATGAAGAGTGATCGGATGAATTGCAATTAATTGCAAAGTCCCTCTTTGCCATGAAAATGAACTTAATCCCAAAAAAACATTTCCACTGCATTTCAGCCTTGCCAGCTGATAGCATGTCAATGATTCTCTCATTAACACAGGTGTCAGTGTTGAGGACACGGCTGGAGATTACTCTTGCTGGCTGAGTTAGAATAACAGACTGGAAGCTTTAAAAGGAGGGTTGTGCTTGAAATCGTTGTTCTTCCTTTGTTAACCATGGTTACCTGCAAGGAAACATGTGCAGTCATCACTGTCTTGCACAAAAAGGGATTCACGGACAAAGATATTGTTGCTACTAAGATTGCACCTAAATCAACCATTTATTGCATTATCAAGATTCAAGAAGAGAGGTTTCATTATTGTGAAGAAGGCTTCAGGGTACCCAAGAAAGTCCAGCAAGCGCCAGGACCATCTCCTAAAGTTGATTCAGCTGTGGGATTGGGGCACCACTAGTGCAGAGCTTGCTCAGGAATGGCAGCAGGCAGGTGTGAGTGCATCTGCACTCACAATGAGGCAAAGACTTTTGGAGAATGGCCTGGTGTCAAGAAGGGCAGCAAAGAAGCCACTTCTCTCCAGGAAAAACATCAGGGACAGACTGATATTCTGCAAAAGGTACAGGGATTGGACTGCTGAGGACTGGGGGAAAGTCATTTTCTCTGATGAATCCCCCTTCCGATTGTTTGGGGCATCCAGAAAAAACCTTGTCCAGAGAACAAAAGGTGAGCGCTGCTATCAGTCCTGTGTCATGCTGAGAGTAAATCATCCTGAGACCGTTCATGAGTGGTATTACTTCTCAGTCAAGGGAGTGGGCTCACTCACGATTCTGCCTAAGAACACAGCCATGAATAAAGAATGATACACAAACATCCTCCGAGAGCAACTTCTCCCAACCATCCAAGAACAGTTTGAAGAACATTGCCTTTTCCATCATTATGGAGCACCTTGCCATAAGGCAAAAGTGATAACTAAGTGGCTCGGGGAACAAAACGTTGACATTTTGGGTCTAAGACCAGGAAACTCCCCAGACCTTTACCCCATTGAGAACTTGTGCTCAATCCTCAAGAGACAGGTGAACAACACCTCCCCCCACACACACACACAAATTCTGACAAACTCCATGTATTGATTATGCAAGAATGGGCTGCCATCAGTCAGGCTGTCACCCAGGAGTTGATTGACAGCATGCCAGGGCAACTTGCAGGGGTCTTGAAAAAGAAGGGTCAACACTGCAAATACTGTTTGCATAAACCTCATGTAATTGTCAATAAAAGCCTTTGACACTTATGAAATGCTTGTAATTATACTTCAGTATACCATAGTAACATCTGATAAAAAGATCTAAAAACACTGAAGCAGCAGACATTGTGAAAATTAATATTTGTGTCATTCTCAAAATGTTTGACCACGGCTTTAGGTTTATTACACTAATCTGTACACTAATCTACCCGTATTAGTAATTTTCCTGGAATTCATCCTACACAGTTCTATAACCAGTTGCTAAATGTCTAATGCTGCTTCCTGAATTTATACCTGCGAAGGAGCCTGCGTGTGTTCCCTGATTCCAAGAACTTTTTTCTCCCTGCGCTTAGTGCAGCTATGGAGCATGAAAAAGAAGTTGCATGGCACAGAATCATATGGTATGAATGTGCAATCGTAAAGGTCCAGAAGGAGCCTGATAATTTTATATACCTCCTTTGACATACATTGACTGGTTTTACATGTCATCTAAAGTTACCCCTTAAGACTCAGCCAACCTGTAGGCTACACGCTTAAGACTCTTCTGGTCACTGCAGACAGCTGACCTGGGTATACTCCAAGTTTGTATCATTACTAAACAATATGGATGGCGCTGCATGTGCTGCGAACTACTCATGTAAAAGTCTCTAGCCCAATATCAACATTCTGAGCCGGTGGCGAGATATTTCCAAATTCACAGTGATCCCCTTTTCATTTCCGCCAGCTATTCATTCCCAGCAAAACCCTCGACTCGCCCGCCACAATTACAGAATGACATTTTCCATCCTGCCAGATAAAAATTGTTGCAGGGACAGCTGAGGGAGACAGGGGAGAGAAAGCAGAGGAAATGAGAAGAGGGGAGAGCAGCAAAAGAGACGAAGGCGGCGTGCAAATTAACATTGTCGCTGGATGGACAGATATAACAAAGTTTACCCTTTCACTGCTGGCAGAGCCAAGCATCTCGCTGAACTGCTCAAAGAACTCCAGCTTTTTTCAAGGCAAGCTAGGCTAAGTTGAAGAAGGTATGATTTACCCGGGGCAGACTCAGGGCTGACTTGCAAGGCTTATCCTCTGACTGTGTACCAGCTATATCAGCTCATTACCCCTCCCAGCCTTTCTAGACTATCCTTCGCTTGGGAAACCATACATGGGTTAATCAAGTCATGCAATGCAGCCATTTCTAGCCTCTCTTGTACTATGTAGAGGTATGACATTTACAGTATGGGTTTATGTGGCCATTTTAGATATGGTTTGTTGCTTTTTAATTAGTAGTTCAAAACAATGATTGCGCCAAAGGCTACTCAGTATAGTAATAGGGCCAAACACTCTTTCTTCCTCCTATCTACAGACAGAATGCACACAGATTCTCCCAGGTAGTCATGAGCTTGGACAAGGATCCAAACCAACATAGCAAGCCTACCAGGAAGCAGTCACCTGCCAGAGCCAAATCGTCTGAGGCCAGTGCATTCCCTGGCCCGCAGCCACATATATACAAGGGGCATGTACATGTGCCAGCCCCAGATGAGTGGCCCTTACAGGTGACAGCTTCCTGGTGTGCTTGCACCCATGGTTCAGATCCTAGTCCTAACATGCCCAAGGTCATCACGACTCACATGTCATCAGGAATGCATTGCCAGGAGACTGGCCTGTAATTTCCTCTCTCTCCAATTCTGTATGACAGATCACAATCAAGCTTCCAAGGCGGGTCTGAATCTAACTAGTAGCCGTGCAAAAATGTTTAGCACAAATGTTTGGTCTTTATGCTTTCTGCAGCCAAAAAACCATAAGCCGTTTGCAGTGGGTGTGTTTCAGAACTCGTCTCCTGATCAAAAGCAGGGGTTCCTACTTAACCAGATTATCTACCAAAAGGAATGGGGCTGATAGGTGCCCTACATTGCTAGTCTGGATATCTGGAAAGAATATGGCTGTATTTAGCAGGAAGATTTTACTCCGTGTCAGAGCCGTTGCTACACTATTTTGTGCCCTAGGCAAGACCAGCTACTTGCACCCCTCTAAAAAATAGAAAAAAATTAAATTTTTAATAACAGTAGAAAATATTAAATCAGCAAAATATGAAACTTGCAAAAAATAATTGCCATAAGATGCCACTGAGTTTGTCTATTAAAGACAATGTTACAGTTGGACTGTATCTGTGGCTGGCAGTGGCAGGTTGACAGTTGCAGTGAGTGGAGGATGATGAATTCACACTCTGACAGACTGGAATTCCCCAGACAATGGGCAGAGATAAAATGCTGTGACAGCAGGCAGCCAAACTGAGCAATCCCACACAGTCACAGATCCGACACAACACACCACCACCAACATTGACACAGATCAGCAGGCACTAGAGAAGCAGGCTGTGGGGATCATGATGATGTCATCACTCAATGACACATTGCACATGTGATGGATGTCTGGCCGGCCAGGTCACACTCACGCAGACACAAGACATCAGAGTCAGAGATTGTCTTCCTCCGCAGGCGCAGCTCCATCTCTGCTGATGAATGAGAAGAGAAGGGCAGGAACTTCACAGTGATCAGCAGCGGTCAGCCGGCTTGCAGTAAGTGACTGAGTCTGAAAGGAACACTGAAAGGAGCGACAGCTCAGCTGCTACTATTGCCCCAGACACCAAGCATCTTCCTCTGTCCTTTCTTCCTCCCCTCTGCCGCCCCTCCTCTCACCTGAAGGATCATTCATGCCGGCCTGTGCTGCATCCAGGCACTTCTTGGTGGCAGTGCGCCCTAGGTGACCACCTAGTTTGCCTAGTGGAAGCACCAGCCCTGCTCCCTGTATGCATCTCAAGGTTTCCCTCTCAAATATGGCTGGAGTGTGTGTTCACCAGTGCTGAGAAGTAGCAATAGAATCATCTGCTGGGTCTCATCATTTATTGAAGAATGTCAAGGCATGTGCTGCAACTGATGTAATCCCAACAGCTAAAAAGAGTGCTGTTTGAACTAACTGCCTGTTAACATGTGGAGAAGATAAGCAGTTAAAATACGCAGTTGATCTGCAATTTTACCTCCACCCAAGCCCCTACCAGAAAGTTAACATGGCCAGCGGACATATTTGTATACATTGCCATTGGTCATTTTGCAGTCTGGCAAATTTTATATTGCACATCACAGTTGGTTGGCAGTATAGCTTGCCAAACCATTCAAGGGACTTAAGCTGCAAACACATCTAAAGTATGCAGTAGTGACACGGTCCAGGTTGGGGATCAAAAAGGAAGCATTATTAAGGAGGCATATCATCTCTTGAATGAGTGTCAACCAGCTCTAAACTGCCTCTGAAAATTAATCCATTTTGGATTGCTTTTCAGAGATGTTTACAAACCTGCCACACGTGTTACTATGGCCATACAGATGGCCAATCAGAGAGAACATTTGTTGGTGGGTGCCAAAGAGTTCAATAACTCCTGAGAACTCTAATGATGACATTGGGTCTGCATATCTGTTGTGGCCATTATGAGGAGTTCCACCATCCTTACTGAATTCTTGTATCTATTTTAAAATATAAGGAATGTAACAGGATGAGCTGAAACACACAAAGATGAACAGGGAAATCTAGGTGATGAAGTATGCAAGACATACTGTATAAGAAGCCAGGGCTGACGCAATACACAAGGCCCCATCTATAACTAAAACATCACCTTTGGCTGGATCAACCCTGTAATTGTATTATGTATAGATGTTGTCTTTCAATAATGGCCAGGTAGATTAAAGCTGAACTCCAGCTAGCCATAAAAAGTTAAATTAGTTGTAAATCCGGAAGGTTTTTTTACCTTCATGAACCCAATCCAGATCCAGCGATGTGCACGAGACTCTGCCTCCTCATTGGCTCAGAGACAGCAGCGGCCATCGGCTCCCACTGCTGTTGATCACAGCTAGTGAGGAGGGAGCAAGGGTAGGCCCATGCCCCATTCTGTGTGTCTTATAGACACACAGAGCGAGGCTCGAGAGCAAGCATCCACAAGTTCCCCCATATCAAGCAGCTTACTACGGGGGCACTCGGCAGGGGGGAGGAGCCCAGAGCACTGGTGGGGAACTTGAGAAGAGGAGGATCGAGGCTGCTCTGTGCAAAACCCTTGCACAGAGCAGGTAAGTGTAGGATGTTTGTTATTGCAAAAAAAAAAGTGAGCCTTTAGTATCACTTTAATAGTATGTGTCTCACTGGATAGCAAGGTTTTTATTCTAAAGCTAGCCAAAGACATATCATCATTCAGCCGGTTAAGCAGGGACCAGATGGGCCAGTGAGTGGCCATTCCTGCTCATTAGAAGTCAATTGTGTGATTGAATTCTGCAGTAAAGACATGCTGGAAAACTGTTGATCAGCAGCTGCAGCTGCTGATCAGTGTAGTCTGACAGTGGCAAGTCCTGCTGTCAGAATATAGTGCCCTGGAAGTGGGGTTTCCTCCATCCACCATGTGTGGTTGAAGGGATTTCTTCATTAATGTCTGTTCAGCCTACTGGTTGAATGAAACAGAAAATGACCCATATTTGGGCAGGTCAATGGAGACTTAAAGAAGAACACCAGGAAAAAATGTTCCCATGCAGTGGGGCTGTGTCTGCACTGCATGGGTTAACTGCTCATTTTTATCTAGGGTACTGTAGAGTTGAGATATACGCACCTAATCCGCTGACCCTTCTAGCGCAAGACTAGTCTGTGCCATTCCTGTGGCCCTGAAATCTTGCGCAGTGGACTGTTCCTTACGTCATCATGCCCATAGACCAGCACTGGAAGTGAGGACGACAGGAACAGTCCACCGCTGGGCGTGGGGAGCAACAGTTTCCAGAGGGTCGAAGGATCAGATGAGTATAGGCAAGGCCACACTGCATGGTAAACAAAAAAAATCACGGAGTTCTGCTTTAAAGCAGAGAAATACCTCTATGCTTCAGCAGGCTTCCTCTCTATCATATACCTGGTCCCATGAAGCTGTTTGTTTTTGCCAGGAATGCACCGCCACTCTCTAACGTCATCATGTATATAATGTAGGTTCAGTCACATGCATTCATTTTAATGCAACAACTGATTCATAGACTTGCATTGAAATAAAGAGCAGTAAAGCACAGCCATTGTGTAGCAGGAAAAAGAGCCATGAATAATTACAAGTTATACTCAGAACCAAGGTTTTTAAAAGATTAAAAAAGACAACATATTTATGATTTGATTGATGACCTGATTTATTTATATCAAGCTTAACTTTTTTACATACTGTACAATATAAAAAAAAAAAAAAAAAAAAAAAAAAAAAAAGGAAAAACGACTCTAGCATCCCTTTAAATAAAATGGAATCAAGGCAGTGATAACATGCACTACATCCATTGATACACTGTTCAGCTTTCTGGCTCAGAGCAAAGAAGATTCATTGGTGTGTGGACCACACCCTGCTGTTCAGCTCCTGCCATCACTCATCAGTGCCAGTGCATGATGGATATACTTGCAAAAAATAGATCAAATCACATAATCACGTTTTTTTTTCCCCTCTCATATTCTTATTTTTCACTCTTGACGTCTGTGCCAAATAAAGGATGTTCACTTCTTCTGTTTTACTGAAAGAGATTGAAAACTAATGACTCATGGTTTCAGATGGCTAATCACCAATGTGTGTGTTCTCTAGCCTGAACGCTAATCGGTGGCAATTTTCTTTTGAAGGAAGTGATGACAGGAAGCTTGTTAAAAGGTGACCTCTTAATTTGTGTATATGTCTCGAGATTAACAAAATATATTATACAAGGGGGGGTGTCTGGCGCAGAACACAGCGTGTGAATGGACTGAGGCATTTAGCAGAACAAGGCAGAGCAAAAGTGTAATCTGAACTGCTTTTGGGGAAAAGTAAAAATGTTATGAGGTCTCTCATTTTGCTATGGGTTACAACAATGAATGCTATGGGGCGCACCACTCCCTTACCTCATGCACCCCATTACTGCACCTCACACTTCCCTCTACTGTGACCTGAAAAAACTGGTACCCTATATCCCGTGCATGTCCCAGGCTTCAGGCTCAGATGATTTCAAAAGTTCCTTGTTCTGTTCACTCATCAACTGTGCTCTAAAACACAGTCCGTTTTCAGTTATGAGAGGATTAAGTCCGTCATGAGGGTAGAAGGCACATTACCCTCATCAAACAAGGTCTGCTGAGGGTACAGGGCACAATACAGGAACTGCGTATGATTAGTTGGCACCCCTGTGTCCTCACCCACGCTCAAACCACACCCAAAAAAGCCTATGAAAGGTACCAGGGGCATCTCATGGGGCCCCCTACTGACCCCGAGCCCTCGAACAGTGCCCGAGTTCCCAAATGGTCAGTCCGCCCCTGGTAGAGGGAACATTACAGACACTGTAAATGGTACGCTTGCACAATACAGGGTTTGATATTTACTATTTTATTATTTATATTTCTATAGCACTTTTCTTCCTTGGGGACTCAAAGCACTTTATCTGTTGTTGGGACAGATAATGAGGCAGCCATCTTTGTAGGCAGTCCTCATGGTAGGCAGCCACTCAGCAATGAACCCTATGTTTCCAATCTCTCTTGCAATGCTCCAGTGAGGAGCCAGTGAGCCCAGGATCCCCTGCTGGCCTGGAAGGGCCTGTGTCTGGGAAGACAACCTGTACCCCCTATCAGGGGCCTGGGAAGTCATACATTTGTGTAGACTTTGAAGCCCCACAAGGGCCCTGTGGCACGTTCTTCCACTGTCACATGGACCAGTACACTGCTCTCATCTAGGGCAGGGGAGAAGCAGGAGACACTCTCCGTGATGCCCTAACCATCCCATTCAAAGAGAATAAAGCTTTCTACTTATGCAGTAGCTGAATGAAGGGTACAAACACTGTACACGCACAAGGGCCCTTTGGCTACTATGCCTGCCACTGGCAAACCAGGTACATAACATTTTGAGAAGGAACTAAGCAGTGGCAGTTTACATATTTATTATTCTTTAAAACATATGCATTGCAAGAGGTATTAAAGTAACTGATGTTACAGTGCTGTGGAAAAAAGAACATTGTTACAGACTGTAACGATGTAGCATTTGTAGGGAGCATGCTGAGATTTTCTAATATATGTCTGCATTCTGAATGCGGCTCACCACTGACTTCAGTGCACATAGGGTGCAGCTGATTCTATTAGCCGAACAGACACTGTTACAAATCAGCTGGCTTATTCAGCTCCCCTCAATAAGTGCGGATCACTGGAGGAAAAACGCTCATTGTTAGCACACAAGGGAAGAACGGCATCCTGATTAACTGCAATTAACAGGTTGTGATGAAGTCATCCGCATGATCTAATGCTGCTCACCTTAATAGATGGAGCCCTTTTTACTGCAGGCTCGTCAACGCAATTTGCGGGCTACTGGCAAATTACAAGCAATGGGGGTGGCTGGAACTGCTGAGGCTGGTTTGTTTAAAGAAACATCAGGGGTGGGCAATTTAATATGGAATCCCACAGCCAGTCTGTCCAATTCTTGAGCCAGCAGGATTTTTTTCTAGGAGTCAACACTATTGATAGCAGTTGGAGAAAACCTCAAAAACTAGGCACATCTGTATTTTTTTAAGGAGAATTGGTTACTTGGCTCCTGAGAATTGTCTAGCCCTGCTCCAATCACACATGAGAACAGTGCACTAGATAGTCCACTTGACCCAAAACTTACAATCCTCTTGAGCTGAGTCAGACACTGATGTCTAATATCTCTTCAAGATCTCAGTCATGAGAGAACGCCACCAGACATGAGCAGCAACCATTACAAGGCCAAGGGACGGTGTCATGCAGCCTAGATGGATTTTGCATGTTGTAGTTAACGAAAAGCTTGAGAGTCTAACTTCATGAATGTGAGGTCTTGGTAGGTAGGAGCACAGACAAAAGCTACTGGAGGAAAACTTGTTACCTGAGGCTATAAATTGATAAGAGAATAGCAGAGTTATCCTTTAACTCATGCCTTGGTTGTAACAGCTACAACATGGCTGTCCTCTTATGCGGCCATAGGATGTACTCTGTGAAAAGGTAACCTTAGAGCACCGTATGTAGCCCATGTTTGCTGAGGGCCCTTGTGTACCATCTCACAGGGGATCCATCTGCTCATCTTGTGACAATCGTAAAATTAAAAAGGAAAAAAAAACAAATAGAAAAATAAAAAATGTAATTTATTAGTAGGAGCAAAAATGAATTAAACAGTAGAATATATATATAAGACTGTTATCTTTGGTCTCATTACAGAATTTGATGGTGCCAATTCAGCTGAACGGCATAGGCTCTAGCAATAATGTGCTACAGAAATGAGTATATTCCTCAACCCACTAGTTCTAATCAGGCAGAGCTGAGCCTGACTGTTATGAGAAGGGACAGACGCAAAGAGGGTTCCCGGGTTCTCTATCTAGGGAAAACATGTCTCATAACCGGCCTATTATGCCCTAATCTTCCTGGAGTCCCAAGTCGAGTCTTGAAAGAAGCACACTGTTCTGCCATGGAGAATTACCTTCTACCAGAGCCCCTGGCAATAGGCTGCCGCACATACTGGAGTCAAGAGAGGTGAATGCAAAACCCTATTATATGTGACTGGGTGCTGTTGTACTGCCAATCCAACCACAGCCATAGGGCAGCCATGGCTGACTCTCCTCATCCGTCAGTTCACTGGTGATTGACGGAACTTCATCTCTATGTTTTCAAGCTAGGCTTATGCATACACCAATATATATTTTACTGCGCAATGTGAAAAACAAGCAAGCATTGCTTGTGACTATCATATCAGCGTTCATATGTTCGTGAAATCCATAGGAAAAAAAATCCCTACAATTGTTTGTTTTCATAGTTACACTGGAAAAAAAAAACCTTCCTTCACTGTATCCTGCATTCAGTCCTTATAGAAAAATCAATTTAAAAAAAATTTAAATTTAAAATTATAATGATTTTCTGTAAATGCATTTTATATTAAAATTCAAAGTAGTTGTAAACCCTTACATATGCCCAGTGATGTGACTAGCCTCAGATGAAATATTTAGCCCTACATAGGTGTTACCTGTGTATATGCATCCATCTCTCCTCTACAGCCTACTAAAGCACACAGTTTACACAGCACTTCTGAGCTCCAGAAAGCAGGGATGGGGATCTGATGTCACACTCCGCACAGCTCAGAAAAAATGCTGAGTGTAATCTGAAACCTGAGTGAAAGGATTGGACTCACACCTCTTTACACTGTGTCAGTGAAACACACAGTTGAGATTGTCAATCACCTAATGTGCGCTGTGTGCGCACCGTGGAAGGACAAGCTTTGCTAATGTTTCATTTTAGAGGTTTACAACGACTTTAAAGCTTAAACCTTATTTTTTCATTTTGAATAGAACAAGGGTTAAAATCCCTGTCTGTTTTTTTTGCCACCCGATATTTCCCTTCAATTTTTGTTCTGTAGTCAGAAGGTAGATTCTCGACAAGACAAATTATGATTTACCATGATGTGATGATGTCACAGTTGGGAAATTTCCCCTCTATTCCTGTTCTTGATGCAACTCAAAATTTTGGATTTTCCCTTGACCTTATCCCCAGTGACAATGGACACCAGGACAAAGAGAGAATGAATCTTGACTGCAAGGACACAGAGCAATAAAAACCAAGTTACCATAGCACCTGCTCAGTCCAACACACTAGATGACTTACAGGCATCCTCCAGTGTACCAGTCCCGAAGCAAGATGTACTATAATGGGAATAAACATAATAATAAACCCAAAATCTCAAATAGTTGGTACAACTGGTGCCTAAAGTGGTATTAAAACCCGAAACAAAAATTGAATATATTGCACCTTAACAAATCTTAGATGTGCTGGCTGCATTACTTTTCTTTTATATTAACCTGGTGATCTGGCCAGTACACATTAACTTTGTTAGGGTGTCTCCACTCTGGATGAAGAAGCAAAGAAGACACCTTTGGAAAGTAGTGTAGTCAATTTGGGGAGAAGGTAGGGTTAAACTAGCAGATTTAGATAGACTTGACTAACAAATTAAAGACGAACTCCGCCAGCGCTGCCATCTTCTCTCTGGCTTCTACCGGGTGCCAGTCTTCAGGTATCTTGATTGGCTTGATTGATGTCACTCCCATGCATGCGCAGAAGTCCAGAGGATTACAAACAGGCAGGTAAGGCTGGCAATACACTATATAATTTTCTGTCCAATTTTTGCCCAATTTCTGTTAGATTTACCTTCAACTATGTAGTGCAAGGGCCTGTCTAATTGGATACAATTAGAAGTGTTGTTGAGGTTAGACCTCATATTATATGGATTTTGGTCAATCTAAAGCAAATTTCTCAAGAAAATTGTATAATGTATGGCCAGCCTTAGTGTATTTCATTGCAGAAGAAACATTGCATGTCTCTTCTGCAATAAAGATCCCGCCTGTTCACATTTTTTTTTTTACTTTTCTTCCGCTTTTAAATGGTTTGTCTCAACCTTTTAACTGTCACTTTTGCTGGACAGTTTGACCTGTTAAAGGAAGTTGAAAAATAACAGACTTACTGGCTGGATCCCCAGGTAAAGATAAAGAGGAAAAAGCCTAAAAAAAAAAAAAAAAAAAAAAGAAGAAACTAATGCAGCTACCTCATCTAAGAATTGTCAATTTACATTATAATGATATTTTAGTTTTGGGTTTAATGCTGCTTTACATCTATTGCTTCAGTGTTCTATTTAGTCTCTTTTGGTAATGGGATAAATAATTAATCAGTTCTGGGTCAACAAAGCAGGAAGGAACTATATTGTGTTTGTCTCTCCAGGATTTTGCAGCACCTTGCAGAGGACTCGAGTTGTGGAGTATTACGATACAAAACTTTGAAATCAGTACAGAAATGATTAAGAGACTTGTTCTGGCATCTAGTCTAATGTACCATAAATTATCTTGGCTGATCTAATGGACTTTCTGCAGAACATTGCAAAGAGATTGAACGGTGTGTTCGGAAAGACTCCATAAAACAGACACAAAAGAAAAACAACCATATTTTTTTCAGTACCTGGTAATGAGGGCCCAACTTTTCAAATCAGCTATAGCGTAAGCTCACCACTCAAATTACAATTCTGATTGTACAATCACCTTTAGCAATGACTAGGCGACTAACAAAGACTGAATAGATTAAGAAGGTCTTCATAAAGCAAAGTTTTGGTAAATCTTAAATTGAATTTACAATAAATGTATGGTCAGATTGTAATGTGTATGGTGACCCTTGAGATCTGTTTCAAGCCAGGAATCCTACAGCCATGACACTTGAAGTCGCAAAGCACAGACACTTCAATCCAAGAACAGCAGTACTATGTTATTGTGACACCAACCCAAACCAAGCATGGATATTAGAAAATCAGAAGGCCTGATCTGCATACTTATATTGGATCAGCACCATGGCCAGGCAACTAGTATTTTCAGATGGCGAGGTCAGTACAGGTTCCTTTAAAGTTTATGTTAAGTCAAAAACTTATTTTTTTTGTTTTAAATAGAGTGGGGACGTGCTGGAGCCCCTGTAAGTTTTTTTATCAGATTCTTGTATTTATTACAGATTTTTCCCTTTACTTCCTTTCTCTCTGACAACGGTTTCACCAAACAGGAATTAAGGAAAATAAATCTGCAACAAGGACATCTGACAGGGTTTCTAGCCTTCCCTCTATGAAAAAATGATGTCTGTCTCTGTTGCTGTTGGAGAGATCCCCTCACTTCCTGTCTGGTAAAATGTTATCAGAAGAAAAAAAAGTGAGGGCACATCTCTCCAGTGGAGTCCTGGATAGCAGTCAAAACCTAACAAGGGCTCTAACCTTTCTTTAATCTATTCAAAACTAAGTAAAACGGTTTTTCCTGGACATACACTTTTGATTAGACTGATATACTTGATAACAGAGCAATGATACAATGACAAAAAGACACTAATGCTGGCCATAGATTATGCAATTTTCTTTCCTTCACCCATGCATTGAAGTAAAGAAAATTGCTCGATTCTCCCATCAGCGCTGTCAGTGTTGAAGGGGGAAAACCTCCTGCTGTGCTATTGTATTCTGACAGCAGGGAAAGGTTTCTCTGCTATTAGAATATACTGATCACTGCTGGCAGCTATAGCCTCTGGCAGTGATCGTGTAATAAAAACCCGACAGGCTAGTTGTACTGAAATTGATCGAAAGATCAACTTCAGTACAACCAGCCTGTCTGTAGAGGGATCAAAATTTGGCCAGTTCCTGCTGAACTGGCCAAACTTTGATCCATCTATGGCCGGCTTTAGGGGGTTCCAGAAGAACGACACATTAGCACATAGGGGTCCCAGAACAGTGACACACTGATATTATTGGGTTCCCAGAACAATAATATACAGACATTTGGGGGTCCAACAACAATGACACCTTAAAACTTCTGAGTTTCCAGAAAAATGACACCATTGACACGTGAGGGTTCAAGAACAAATGATACACTGACACTTGGAGGTTCCAGAACAATGATACTCTGACACTTGGGGGTTCCAGAACAATGATACCCTGACACTTGGGGGTCCCAGAACAATGATACACTGACACTACTGAGTTCCCAGAATAATGACACACTGACACGTGGGAATCTCAGAATAATGACACACACTTGAGGGTTCAGAACATTGACACTTGGGAGACCCCAGAATAATAGCACACTGACAACTGGCGGTACAAGAACAATGACACACTGACACCTGGAGGTCCCCAAAAAATGACGCATTGACACTTGGAGGACCCAGGATAATGACACATTGACCTTTTTGAAGTCCCAGAACAATGATATACTGACACTTGGAGAACCTAGAATAATGACACACCGACAACTTGGAGGTCCCAGAACGATGACACAGTGACACTTGGAGGACCCAGGATAATGACATACTGACCTTTTGGAAGTCCCAAAACGATGACACACTGACACTTGGAGGGCCTAGGATAATGGCACTGATAACTTGGAGGTCCCAGAACAATAACACACTGACACCTGGAGGTCCCAGAACAATGACACACTGTCATTATCCTGGGTCTTCCAAGTGTCAGTGTGACACTTGGAGGACCCAGGATAATGACACTGACCTTTTTGAAAGTCCCAGTTATCAGTGTGTCATTATCCTGGGTCCTCCAAGTGTCAGTGTGTCATCGTTCTGGGACCTCCAAGTTATCAGTGTGTCATTATCCTGGGTCCTCCAAGTGTCAGTGTGTCATTATTCTGGGACTTCCAAAAGGTCAGTGTGTCATTATCCTGGGTCCTCCAAGTGTCAGTGTGTAATTATCCTGGGTCCTCCAAGTGTCAGTGTGTCATCTTTCTGGGACCTCCAAGTTATCAGTGTGTCAATATACTAGGTCCTCCAGGTCTCAGTGTGTCATCGTTTTGGGACTTCCAAAAGGTCATTATGCCATTATCCTGGGTCCTCCAAGTGTCAGTGTGTCATTATCCTGGGTCCTCCAACTGTCACCCAGGATAATGACATACTGACCTTTTGGAAGTCCCAAAACGATGACACACTGACACCTGGAGGACCTAGGATAATAACACACTGATAACTTGGAGGTCCCAGAACGATGACACACTGACACTTGGAGGACCCAGGATAATGACACACTGACCTTTTGGAAGTCCCAGAATAATGACACACTGACACTTGGAGGACCCAGGATAATGACACACTGACCTTTTGGAAGTCCCAGAATAATGACACACTGACACTTGGAGGACCCAGGATAATGACACACTGACAACTTAGTGTGTAATCGTTCTGGAACCTCCAAGTTGTCAGTGTGTCATTATCCTGGGTCCTCCAAGTGTCAGTGTGTCATTATTCTGGGTCCTCCAAGTGTCAGTGTGTCATTATTCTGGAACCTCCGACACCTGGATGACCTAGGATAATGACACACTGATACCTTGGAGGTCCCAGAACGATGACACACTGACACTTGGAGGACCCAGGATAATTACACACTGACACTTGGAGGACCCAGGATAATGACACACTGACCTTTTGGAAGTCCCAAAACGATGACACACTGACACCTGGAGGACCTAGGATAATGACACACTGATAACTTGGAGGTCCCAGAATGATGACACACTGACACTTGGAGGACCCAGGATAATGACACACTGACCTTTTGGAAGTCCCAGAATAATGACACACTGACACTTGGAGGACCCAGGATAATGACACACTGACAACTTAGTGTGTCATCGTTCTGGAACCAACAAGTTGTCAGTGTGTCATTATCCTGGGTCCTCCAAGTGTCAGTGTGTCATCGTTCTGGAACCTCCGACACCTGGATGACCTAGGATAATGACACACTGATAACTTGGAGGTCCCAGAACGATGACACACTGACACTTGGAGGACCCAGGATAATGACACACTGACCTTTTGGAAGTCCCAGAATGATGACACACTGTGTCATTATCCTGAGTCCTCCAAGTGTCACTGATAACTTGGAGGTCCCAGAACGATGACACACTGACACCTGGAGGTCCCCATACAATGACACACTGATACTCTGATAAATCACAGACTGATATCTGGGTTCTCGGCATCTCTACACTCTACAAACACCAACAACAGAGCACCAAGCCTGATCTATCAGAGCAAGTAAACATTTCAGCACATCAGCTCCTCACGTGACATAATGTGTATTTGTTGTTGGTAATTCCTGTCACTTCACATAAGGAGTGATAATATTTTCCAGGTGTTATACCACTAAACAATGTCTGTTTTGTCTGTGAGCATTCTCCTCTCCGCTCCACGCAAAGTGGAAATCTTTCCATACCCAAAACTGAGACACTCAACAGATGGAAGTTTGGATGTGTGGGTTTTACTTCTAAACAACTTCACAACTGGGACACGACTATTTTCTTTACATCTTAAAGGTCATTTCCATCCCACACTCCGTCACGGCATTGTGTAATATTGCATTTATGAAAGGACGCATACTAAAGTTGTTCTCTTGCTGCTACTAAAACTACAAAGACTCCATCTCTGCTAAAATTAACAGATATTAACATTACCTCTGTGCAGGAGCTTCCTGTAATAAAGACCGGTCACTGCTGCTCTCTCTCCTTCTGCAGGGTGACTGGTCTTGTATCTGCCCCTCCTGTCTGTGGTGGGGGGAGTCTGCTGGTCCCCTCACACAGCCCTGCACTAAGCAAAGGGTATGTACAGCACAGCGATAATGTCGCCGCTACTTTTACGTAACATTTGAGTTTGCAAAGGCATTTGGTGCAGACAAAGTGGATTTATATCCTTTGTGGCTATTAGGGAAGATATGTAAATGAACATTTTTTGTGCCCAGAGTTCAGCCTTAAAGATTGCAGAGAATTCAGAAAATGTTGTCATATACTTGTCATGGCAATGATAGGCTTTATTGATGTTTACTAGTATGATATTGTACTGTATAATATTTGATTGTATGACGGAGAAATATTCATTGACATCAGTGACATATGGAGCGCCCCTATTAATTGGGAGAATGGCATTTGCCATTTAAATAACAGTTTCAGTCATGCATCTGTTTGACAGGTGATAAAGCATTCTGATTGGCTGACACTCAAGTACAGAATAATGTGACTACTCCCATGTACACATATAGCTATAAAATTAATTATGACAAAAACAATTTTTTTTAAATGTCAAAACAGAACTCAACGCAACAATAAAGAAAAAATCCTTTAGTTTGGTTATTTCTTTAAAAATCATGTTTTACAATATAGCTAATACAGTTATATCTGCCTGAAACTGTCTATACTGGCGTCCCACAATCCCCTGCAAAGAAAACAAATCATGCTCACACCAAGAGGGTCAGCACTGATAGCTAAGAAAGTTTTGACATTTTGCTGCTGACTAAACATGTTTTAGGCACTGGGAGAAACTTGGAGAAAGAGAAAAGCCCAAGAAAAGCCACAATGGAGTACTGATGATCTTCCAAGACCAGTCAGAAGGAAGGTGACAGAGGAAACTGTAAAGCTACAGAAGAATGCAATGGTGTTGCCCTGTGGGTTATACAGTGTAGCAGAGCTGTGAGAATCATGGTGGATGCAAAACATTTTTTTGGGTAGGTAAAGCATATATGGGCCAGTCAGGGGCGGACTGACCATTTGGAAACTCGGGCACTGCTCGAGGGCCCGGAGTCAGTAGGGGGCCCTATGAGATGCCCTTGGTACCTTTTTCATAGGCTTTTTTGAGTTTGGGCAAGGACCCAGGGGCCCCATGATCCCCTATTGCCCAGGGGCCCCATGAGTTGTCAGTCCGCCCCTGGGGCCAGTAACATATGCATATACATCGCAGGTCATGTGGTCTCTGCTATTACGCCACAAAACCCTCCTCTGTGTGCCTCCCTGATTTCATTTCCCTTTGTTACTGGACTATTCCATAACCAACATTTCACTGTTTGGTGGATGCTGCAGAGGTAAACCCCTGACAGTTTCTTCTATCTCTGGGGGATTCTGTTGATGAGATCTCTTTGATGAGTTCCCGGGTCTCCACACTTGCTGTCACAATTATTAGGGGTTCCCACCATCACTCCTGGATTTTTAATATATTTTATTAAATGGAGTATGTAACAGGAGAATCAGGTAAACACAAAGGTGGACAGGAGCATCCAAACCTCCAAGGGGAATTATGGCAGGGAGATCTCACTACTGGAGCATTCAAGACATAAGAAGCCAGGGGCTGAGTCAGGTCACCAGCCTCCACCTATAGTTAAACACCACTTTTGGGTGGACGTACCTTTTATATCTGTCTCCACAAACATTCCTGCCTTCCCAGACCACACAATAACCTAAACCAGGGGTCTCCAAACTTTTCAGTATCGGGGCCATATAGCATATTTTAAAATATTTGCAGGCTGAAAAAAATTAGTTCAATAAATAAGTTCCCCTTTACATAAGGGTCCACATCAGAGTCTTTCCTTATATTAGGGTCCCCATCAGAGACTTCCGTTATATTAGGGTCCCCATCAGAGACTTCCCTTATATTAGGGTCCCCATCAGAGACTTCCCTTATATTAGGGTCCCCATCAGAGCTCCCCCTTACATCACAGTCCCTCCTTACATTGGGATCCCCATCAAAGTCCTCCCTTACATCAGGGTTCCTATCAGATTCCCTCTTACATTAGAGTCTTCATCATTGCCCCCTTACATAATGATCATCAGAGTCTTCCCTTATATTAGGGTCCCCATCAGAGTATTCCCTTTCATTAGGGTCCCCGTCAGAGCTCCCCCTCACATCACAGTCCCTCCTTACATCAGAATCCCCATCAAAGTCCTCCCTTACATCAGGGTTCCTATCAAACTCCCTCTTACATCAGAGTCTTCATCATTGCCCCCTTACATAATGATCATCAGAGTCTTCCCTTATATTAGGGTCCCCATCAGAGTATTCCCTTTCATTAGGGTCCCCGTCAGAGCTCCCCCTTACATCACAGTCCCTCCTTACATCAGGATCCCCATCAAAGTCGTTCCTATCAGACTCCCTCTTACATCAGAGTCTTCATCATTGCCCCCTTACGTAAGGGTCTTCATCAGAGAGTCCTTTACATCAGGGTCCCCATCACATCCTCTCCTTACATGTGGGTCCCGGTCAGAGCTCCCCCTTACATCACAGTTCCTTCTTTACATCAGGTTTCCCATCACAGTCCACCACAGGTCGAACCATACCACTGACCCTAGCTGCATGCCAGATAAAATCTTGTAGCAGGCCGGATCTGTCACTCAAGACAGTCTTGAGATCCCTGGCTTAAACTGTACCAAGCAGCACCTCAGTTAATAATAGCAGTTTTCCTATTTGAGGGTTAGAGGTGAAAATTTTAAGAGCTGATATAAGAGTGTTTTTCTATTTAGATATGTTTCAATAAGGAAATCTCACTGACAGCCATATAAAATATTGACTTTTTAAAAATGTATTTATGGGACGCCTCTTAAAGTTATATATTTGGTCAGGCGCCATTAGATATGACACTGGGCTTAAATTTGTGATTTTAGATTCTGGAGTCCTAGGATGCGTGAATAACGCAGAGAGATCTGAAAGTTAGTAATATCTCAGGGGATCTGCCCTGCCCATATTTTTATCATGACTTTTTTCCTTTCCCTCTTAGTGATGATGCTGTGCATTAAAGTCTATTTTGGATTTATTGTAGAGAGCGAAGCTGTGTTTTAGTAGGTCACGTAACGGTATAGAGCGATGTCTGCTGCTTGATTTATGTCTGTCTGGAGATATGTCTTTGGGAGTCACAAATCAAAAATCATTTGACAGCTTATTATTACACGGCGGAAACATCAAGCATTAGGTAGCCAGACAAAGGCAGAAGACCATGCACAACGTGATGGTACAGTAGAACCCTGGCCAAACACATTCATTGTGTGCCATACGCTTTGTAATTCTGTTCAGCTACTCTTGTGACTTATGCACTCCTGACATGCAGAGTGTGACACCACTATTCAGAGTCTGCAGCTCTGCAACTTTCTGCCCCATCTGGTTGCAAGCAGCCTAGTGATTGGAGTATTTGTGAAAATCATCATATGGCTTGAGTGCTTTCCTTTCGTCCCCCTTCCTGCCTAAACATCTGTTTCATCATTTCCAAGTACCTGAAATGTTAGGATAAAAGCCTTGTACAGTTGAACAGAACTTTGACAGGTCAAAGTATATGAGCCCCCACTCTGAACAGTTAATAGTAGTTATACTAGCAATGTTTCAACATAGATTTAACCTTTTTGTTCTTTTTTTTAATCTGTTTTGTTCAAAAGGTAAGTGAGCCTATGGTTGATAACGCAAGGGTAAAGGGTCCCCCGAACTCTTACCAGCACACTTTATTAAATGGTGCTCTACTAGAGAATATGGGCAGCCCTCCATCCTGTGATTCCTTCAAGCAGCGTAGACTCACTGTCCACAGGAAACATTTCCCTAATAATGGTCTGTAGAATCCAAACAAGGGCAAATTCTTCATCATGATGTATACATCCATAGGGCTGGGCATCCCAATTTCACTGTGCAATAAGCTGCTGTCTACTCGCCCATTATAGAATATGTAAACCCAACATTTCATATTCCTGATATGTACCTGCTGTACCGTGTGCTTTTATGAAAATGTACCCTGTTCTCTTTGTATTGCTTTCTTTGTGTGGAATCCCTGGTGTCTCTGCCAGTCTCTCTGCTTTCTTATAAAAAAAAAAAACTGACCACACTAGGCAGGAAAGCACAGTGTGGTCAGTTCTCTAGCTGTGCTGGGAACTCAGTGTGCTCTCCTCCAATGGTCAGATGTGTCCTGACACGTCCTGCCTGCACAGCCTTTCAATGAGAAGTTGAGTGTTCTGTTGTTTCTCCTCCCCCAGCTCTTATGCAGCTGACAATAGAGGGAATGTGGTCACTTTCATTTCTATTTTAAACTGAATGGGTTGTTTAACAAGGTGATGGTTTACAATGACTTTAAGAGAGTAAGTTCAGGATCCAAACTCTAGAAGGAAGCAGGCATGGGAAGCAAACCTGTTCAGGTGCTCTGAAGTGCAGTAAGGGATCCATTGGATCTGTTCACATATAAACACACAAATAGTGTATGTGTGTGTGTGTGTATGTATATATATATATATATATATATATATATATATATATATATATATATATAGATAGATAACAGTTTTGCTTTGCAGCACAAGGTTCCTTGTTTCAAATCCCAACCATGACACTACTTGCACGGAGATTCCATGTTCTCTCTGTGCTTACGTGGGATTCCTCCGGGTACTTCAGTTTCCTCCCACACTACAAAGACATGCTGGTAGGTTAATTGGCGCTAGTATGGGTATGTATGCATGTGAAGTAGGGACCTTAGATTGTTAGCACCTAGAGGGTAGGGACTGATGTGGACTATAATATGTAAAGCACTAATTTGTTGGCGCTACTGTATATACCTCTAACAGATAAATATATTGACTCCAAAAGTATTTAAATCACTGGATCAGAAAGAAAATAGCAGAACTAGTGTATTTAGAAGGAGAGGAAATCTATATTAGCCTCTGTAGTTATTCACCCCTCTGAAAACAACATCCGGGCTAAAAATTTGGACTTCAGTTCCTCTTTAAACATCTTTTGTCTCTAAAATGAATCCATACTCATCCTCTATTTAATGTCCCTATAATCTATTTTTCATGTAATTATTTCTTACTGTGCTTTTTGCCTCCTTGTAATGTCCATGAGCTCCTGAACCTCTCCTTTTCTCTTCACTTCCATTTGCAATGAGCATTGCATGTTAGTTGCAGTCATGTGCACTGCTCTATGCACACTACAAATCCCATGGTCCATAGTTTTAAGTGTATCTTGTGAGCGAGCAAAAGAGGATGGCTATGTTCCCATATACAGCAGGACCATGGAAAATTAACATAGCCACTCTTCAAACATGGTTAGCCACCTCCAAATTCCCATTTGTTGCTGCTGTGATCTGAGAGCCATAGAATGTACTTTTGTGATTTAAGAATACATACTTGAATAAAATTTTTTAGTCTCCCTTTAAGTACCTCGATGTGTTCCACACAATATAAGATGCCCTACAGAACAAGTCTGTGTTTTAAAACACTATACAGCGCAGCCTCCATCAAGGACATGGGCAGCCACAAATATATAACCACACATACTGCAGTAATACTGAGGAGGTTGGCTGTGCTTTTTGCTGGGTGCATCGTGAAATCTCACTCCTGGGCAATCAGAGCCGGGGATTTGGCTGTCATATCAAATCAGAGGGATGGGCGCTGTGATCTGCCACCTGTTGCCCGTAGGCCTGTGCCTAGAGTGGCTTAGAACTCCCAAACCCTCACTGACAAGCATCATGGCCGCCTGCAGCTAATCAAGGTGAACAGGTCATCTCGCTGTTTGCAGTCAGAGCGTGGCCAAAGACGGATGGCAACACAACAGGAATCCACCCAAATCAGCCATCTGCTCTGCTAGAGACAACCGGATTCTTCTGTGCGAGAGACATAATTACAGGGCTGTAGGAAATATTCAGAGACCTGTCACCGAGCATCATGCCAACAAATGTCACAGACAGCAACATCCAGTAACTCGTGGCAACCAGAACTGTCATTGTTATGGCTGCTCTTAACCAATAAAATGTGATGGCCGGTTGCTGTACTTCTTTGTACAGTAACATTGCAATGCAGTAACCCATAGCAACCAGTCTGCATTCACTTCTACCATGCGCATTATTGGTGCCTGTTTTTTTTTTTACCATTTCCATAATACCATAAATCCAACTTCTATCAGCAATAAACAGAAGAGATGAAACCGAGCGGCTCCAAGAGGTAATAGTGAAAAATGAAAGAAAAGAGGCTTTAGATGGTCAATCCGCCAATTCTACCCCAAAGTGCTGTACATTAACAAGATTATATCATGGCGACAAGCCAGAGGGAGATCGGCACAAGCTGTATTTCACTTTAATTGTCAGAAAATCGCAGGGCAGGCAATCAGAAAGGAATCCATTTTTACAGTGGTCAATACTTTGAGTGACGGTGACACATCTCTCCTACCAGTATGCCTATATCCAAACCACTGACCAACCACTAGATATAATGATAACAAAAAAAAACAACATCTGATGACTAACTCCACTCAAAACTGATGTCACAGATTTGCATTGCTGGCAGGAAAATGGATTATAACCAGCTTCTGTGCTCTTACTAGGATTCACAGCTGCACCAAACTGACAGTGATGGTGTCACTCTCCCTAATGGAGTGTCCAGAATGAAGAATGAATGCATGACTGGGGAGCCCAGTTCTGAGATCTACATTACTGCCTATGTTCTCTTAAGGTGACATTCAGCCTACTAGAAAGAGGTTGACTTGTAAATGGGGAGATCAGCTTTACTTATTTCATTAACATTTGACATCCTGAATAGACCAACAATGGGAGTTATATATGGATACATTTTTATAAAAAAAAAATGGAAATACTGCTCTAGCCAACAGTCAGACTGAAACTTTTTCCCTTCTGTGGGGAAAAAAAGCTCCTTTTCTTAGTAAGAACATTTTCATAAATACACAATCCTCCACCATCACCCAACCAACATTATGGGGTTGATTTACTAAAGGCAAATAGTCTGTGCACTGCAAGTGCAGTTTCTCTAGATCGGAGGGGAAGCTCTCAAATGAAGAGAAGCTCTTCTGATTTCTATCATCCAATCATGTGCAAGCAAATATGCGTTTTTTAATTTTCATTGCATGCGATTGGGTATTCTTTGCCAAGTGAAAATTTACCTCATTTACTAAGCTCTGGGGCAACTGCACTTGCATTGCACAGTATATTTGCCTTTAGTAAATCAACCTCTAGTGTCCAATATTATCAATTAAAACCACTGAGGTGACTCTACTTGCAATAAACCACAAAATAAAGGCTAAGTCAAAATGATGGTCATGCCTCCCTAATGGTCCCCTTTTGCAGGGACTCATTTACAGTCAAATCCCTCTGCCCCTTTTCCTTCTCCGTTCTTATTCTTTTTGATATACTGCATGGGACTGTGCAAAAATTATTTATTTACAGCTTAATTAAACTTTTAATAAATCCTACAAATTATTGCATTGATTACCTTCAGCTACAAGTATGAAGAAAGAACAGAAGTGTAAAAATAATGGGTAAGTTTAAGTGATCACTCTTCTTAGATTGAGAGTATAGGATGTGCTTCTCTTTTGTCTAAATATTGTGCAATGAAAGGTGTCCTTTACCGTGTCAGAATGTTGGGAGGTAAATTCTCAGCTTCATGACCAACTTGGAGCTCTGCAAGCCATGCCCTTGTGAGCAACCCAAATGCCAATATTGGGCTCTTCATGAGTGACTGGAAATGGGAGTGCGGGTTGGGTAAGGCAAAGACCAAATGCCCAATTTGATATTTAGAGAGGTCCTGGCCTGTTTATATCATATACCTCAGTCTGTGATCTGATTGGGGTATGCTGTATGAGTCCTGGGAATATCTCAGACCCTCTAAACCTTACCTATTAAAGCAGGGGTGTCCAACCTGCAGCCCACAAGCCACATGTGGGCCAATACGTTTGTTAATGTGGCCCGACACAAAATTGTAAACATTAAAAAATATCGATTTCTTTTTGGGGGTTTTTTTTATTATTGTTTTGTAAAAATGCTTTTACACTTAATGAGCGCATTTGGCTGCAAAAAATGTGACTGTCTCTTTACGGGACTTTTATAAGTGTTATCTTCCTAAAGAAAAATGTAGCACTCTTCACAATCATGCCTTATTCAAGTCATCAGTTTTTGGCAGCACCTGTTTTCAAAGATGACGCACACAAAGGGCAAATTTATAAACCAAAATATCTGAAGAGCACCTTGAGAATTAATTGAGAATACCTACTACATCCATCGAACCAACTTTTTCTGCTCATCAGCTATCCTTATTGTTAATGCATTTTATATGTGGCCCAAGACATTTTGTCTTCTTCCAATGTGGCCCAGGTTGGACAACCCTGTATTAAAGCCTCAACTATTATTCCTGTCTTAAAGCTATTGCAGTGACCCATTTTCAGAACTCAAAATACTTGCTCCATCCATACTTCCAGCTACTCGCATGAGTGACACCACCAGAAAAGAGGCTTTCAGTAAAAGTCAACCTCTCCTGTAGGCCTTACTAAGGTAGACGATGCATGATGTATGCTTACTGAGTGAGCGTAAGAATGAACTAACTGGCGAAGTTGATAAAGGAAATTTTCCAAAAGAGCAAAGGAGGTTGACATTGGTACTTCAATCTTCAAATGTTAGTTGTCTGGCTGTTTAGCTGATCACCTGGCTATGGCTTTAATGCTTCCCATCACTAACCCAGACCAAAAATGCAGATGAGGACTTCTGATTTTCCTGATACCTATACTTGCACTGGGTCAGTAACTCAGAAAGTTCTGATAAGCATGACAAGCAGGCAGCTAGTATATCCAGTCTTAAGTTTCTCTGTAAGGATTTACTTAGAAAATGTCATTTTGGATAATAGCAACAACTAAAACTACCACTGTATCTATTACTTACTGATGTGCTTATTGTAAAATAAAATCAGTATATTAAAGCTGAGAAATTAGATGTTGTTTGAGATTTTTCTTTTTTGCTAGATGTCAACCAAAATGTGATATTTAAGGCGTTCTTCTCATTTCTACTAATTGTATATATGAACATATTTTTAGGTTTTAATGGAAAGATGTCACGCCCCTCCCTATTCTACCTCACAGAAAATGTACTCAAAAGGCCCAGGGGATTCTAGATTCAAATAGAGAACACAACTAGCTCCCCTGCCTCTACACACTTCGTTCTTCCCCCAGCTAGCTCTTACTAAACCTTTCTTTTGAGCCCCCTAGCTCTTCCTCCACCTAGCCCCCCCCCCCCGGATCACCCTCCACCTTACCCCCCATCTAGATTTTGCCTCAGCTAGATTTAACTCCACTTAGATCTTACCCATGTAGCTCTTCTGTCACCTGGCTCCTGTTCAGGGAGTTGGAAAGATTTAGTTTGAGCATGTACCTATCCCTTCTACCACCTAGTTCTTTCCCCGCCTATTCCTCCCCAACAAGTTTCTTCACCACCTAGCTATCCCCATCCTCATTTTTTACCCACCTAGCTTTTTCTTTGCCTAGGTTTACCCCACCTTACTCTATGGATTGCCATGCCCCAGCTAGATCTTCCCCCCACAAGCTCTTCCCCACCTACTTCCTTTTTCTTGCTCTTCCCCCTCTAGATGGAGGAAGAGCCCACTAGCTTTTCGTTCATCTAGATTTTTATTACCTAGTTCTTACCCCACCAGCTCTTCCCCACCTATTACTTCCTATTTCTCCTCTTATCTTTAATTCACCTCGATAGGTCCCATACCTAGCTCTTCCCTACGTCTGACTCTAATTATTCTCACACTTACCTTTCCTTTACATAGAGTGTCCTGAGTGTCATACTGGTCCATTTACACCTGGATTGGGTTTACCCTGGATACCTGTGTGTAGGTTAGTGAGCGCACTCTAAAAAGCAGCTATTGCACTAAAAAGGAACCACAAAACCTTTCTATATAAAATCGATAAAGTGAGGAGTGCAGCACTACAAAAGTAATGAACAGGCTAAACCTGTCTTTCAGCAGATTAAATAAATGAATAACAGTAAATGTCCAGTACAGCAATATCAGGTGAAGTAAATAGTCCAAAGATTAAAGGTAACTTCAATCAGTGCCGATATGATCCAGTGTCCTGATGTGGAGGAATAGATTGCCTACTCACCAGAAGCGCAATCTTAATGGGCATATCAAGATCACATGTAGCCGGGGTCCTGCGTGGGTACTGCCTGGTAATGCAATCCTCTGGTTGTCACTCAATGGCGTAAAGTTACCGGTCTGGTCATTACGTACTACTCCTCAAGTCTGAACAGATGCCTGAAATGCTGGGGCTGAGGTATGGAGGCTCAGTGCCAGGTATAGAGAGTGAAGGTGCTCATAGTGTAGTAATGTTAATAAAGATTTATTAAATCAAATAAAGCAGAATATACACACGATATGGACTGTGAGTAGTGGTAGAAAGCTGCTTGCAGATAATGATAAAAAGCATCTAAAAACACTGACCAGTGGAAATCAAAAGATGGCCGCCGGACCTCCTGATCCGGCAGCATGACGTCAAGGCGTGCGAGGGCTCCTCCTAGACGCGTTTCGTGTAAACACACATCTACTGTAGGGGCATCACCCTACCCCATCTATCTTTTACTTCATCTAGCTCTTCCCCACAAATCTCTTCTATCACCTTGCTTTTGTTTCACCCACCCATTGTGCTTTTACCTAACAATGCTATTTACCTAGCTCTTCCTCCACCTAGTTTTCTCCATGTAATCCTTTTAATACCTAGGGAGAATTAAGTCATCGTTTTGATGCAGGCTGGAGGAAGCATTTCCTCAGTCTTCACTTTGTAGCAAGAAATATACAGTGACTGGAAACTGATCTGTACGAGGCAATATGTACGAACAGTAGCAAAGGTCTAGAAATGAGTAGGAACCAGGCCATGCATGCTTATGTCATCTCTTCCCAGTCCAGGAAGTAGCTGTCGAGTCTGGGTGATGTCTGAACCAAGATGTCTGAACCAAGATCATACTGAAGAGAAAGGCAGATGAAGGTATTTTCAGAGGGAGCACTGTGATCGTTGTGAGAGGTAATATATACCTGAAAGCATTAGAATTGCACATTTAGCATTCATGCATTTTCCAAGAAAAAATATATCCAACATAAAATCTTATTTAAATCTGCCACTCCGAGTTATCATCATTCTTCTATTAGACCTGAGATCATTATGCCAATCCTCAGGTTGGTAAAAATAACCCAACACCGCCACCAGGAAAGCCAAACTAAAAATATCTTCTTGGCCCAAAGCAAAGGACAATTCCATAAACGCCTGTTCTGAAATTACTTTGCAATAATTATTTGTACAGATTTGCTTTTTCTTAACCCACCAAAACCTATTCTACTAGAAAGAAAGGGGTCCCTCAGTCTTGGGAAGGCAATAGGGTTGGCATGGGGTACTTTGTGTGATAAAGAGGCAAACACGCCATCACAGAACACTAACAGAGGAGCTCGGAGCATATAAAAAGATATGTTAATACAGCTGTCAGTTCAATTTTTTGCAATGACTGAATAGGCAAACGGGGCAGGGGAGAATGGGACTCATCAATTTTACTTGTTTTGCATTATATCTCAATAATGCTATAATTTCCCTATTCAGTATTCCGTACGTACACAGCTGCCAGAAATCCCACCAGCGGCATTAATTAAAGGGCTGCATTACCCCACTAAATGCTGAGCTGCAACTGCACTCACAAACATCCTCAAAATATCCCTTCAAGGCCCGTTATTAGAATTATCTCTCGTCTACGTGCACAAGTTGTATTAGAGGGCAATAATTTGTCTTTATCTCACATTGTGCATGTGCTGCACATAACAATCCTGTACATTAAAAAGGGAACTCCAGCCCAAACATTTTTCTTAAATCTAAACTTTGGACAAAATCTTTCAATAGCCACAAAAGATGTAAACCTGCTTGAAGTGCACAAAATGCCTTTGCAAACCCAGATAATATCTTGCAGAACTAGCAGTGACATCATCACATAGCCTGGCCTGAGGTTTTAATTGCAGTTTCCCCATTGGAGAGATTTTCCCCCACTTTCTGTTGCAGTGACATGCAGTAAAGGGAACTCTTCTCAAAAGGAATGCAGCAATAAAAACCTGCAACAGCTTCTAATCCTTACTCACTCCATTAAAAATCAAACAGTGAGCTCTGGAGTTCCACTTTAAATAAAAAACTTTGTAAGTAGGTGCTTACGGGGTACCACTAAATGTATTTCTGCTGTTGTATTAATTGCACTGTGTAGCTAAGGAGATACATAAAAAACATACAGAGAAGAGAAAGGGACTTTACAAGCACCAAAACTACAAAGGAAAAAAGAGATCTTATATAAAAAATAAAAATTTATTGAACATAGTACATCAATAAAAAAACATAGACACAATACATAAAACATCATTTTGACGTGGATGGCGATGATTAGGCTTTATATCACCAAGGAGAAAAATACAAATGATAAATTTCAATGAATTGAAATGCATCATTTGAATCTTCTTCGGGGAGAAAGGTGAGATGCCATAAACAGTATTCTATAGAATACTGTTTATGGCATCTCACCTTCCCCCTGAAGAAGATTCAAATTATGCATTTCAATTCATTGAAATTTATCATTTGGATTTTTCTCCTTGGTGATATAAAGCCTAATCATCGCCATCCACGTCAAAATGATGTTTTATGTATTGTGTCTATGTTTTTTCTAGCTATGCAGAACTGTGTCTCAGATTTTTCCCAGGTTTTCATGGGTCCTGCCCCCTGTTGTAAGCCATGTAAATACAAGGGGAGGGCTGAAACCTGGGAGTCTGTGCATTGGATTACAAAGGAAGGACTGTAGTGCCATGTAGTCCTGCTCAAGCATGTGGTCTTCCTGGAACCAGCTACTATGGACTGTTGCTAATGGACTCTGCTTTCCTAGAAGGTATGGTCTGGATTGTCCTGCCTAGACATTCAGTAAAGATTATTGTTTCATGCCTGGTCTGAAGTTACTACAAAGGGGTGCATGGTGGTATATTGCGTATCCAAAAGAACAGGGTCTGATACACACACACACACACACAAGTGGGTGAAGTGGAAGCCATGTAGTTATGAAGAGCAACCAAAACTAAGGGAATGATATGGCATCCAGACAGCAGAATGACAGTACACTGTATAGACCTAGGTTCTCTGTATAGGAAGTACGGGAGGAGATAGCCGCAGGTATGGGAGGAGATAAGAAGTTAAGCCATGCATGCAAGAGGTCCACGCTTGTCCCATGGCAGGACCTCTACTCTATCACTGGGAGTTAGGTGATAGGTGATAGAAAACCTAGGCTGATGGAAATGGGACACAAGCTCAGCGCTGTTCTCTTCTAAATGCTGCATTCCAAGAGGCAAGGTGCGTGGTATCATGGGACAGAGTGCTTTGCAGTACAGGGCCTCAAATAAGATACCACTGCACCAGGCATATGGCTCACTTCTAAGCACAGGATGCCGTTTTAATGCTGAGTTCACATGAACACGGCCCCGCCTTGTCCTAGGCATTAGTGAGAGAGGAGGCCACACCAGGGGCATATTTACCACAAGGCAAACAAGGCACTTGCCTAGGGCGGCATTTTTCAGGAGGGCAGCACCTCCCCTCAGAAGAAGGGATGAAAGAAGGGGCACGCGTGCCATGGGAAACAAGTGGGATCCAAGAAAGGCTGTGGGCTGCTTGATGGTGTATGTAGAGCCTGTTCCCATTCCCAGGGATATCTGGAGCTTTGAAGAGGAGTTTCTCTCTATTGCCGGAGGGGTAGTGAAAGGCTCTCCCGAGTGGGGGACAGGGGTGTTGTTGGTCAGTGTCAGACTCTCTCTGCAGGAGGGGGAAGGGGGGGTGCTGTTGGTTAGTGTCCATTGGGGCAGACGATTTTTGTGTTGCCTAGGGCTGCACAAAACCTAAATACACCACTGGGCCACACGTGTCGGGGTGAGTTTGCCCCGCCAACAACCTTAACAAAAAACCTTTGGTGGGCATTCATGAAACTACCTACAAATACCTAGATGAATAAGCTGATCAGTTTCTACTCTCTGTAAAAAGAAAGTTCATTAATAGAATTTGTATGAGGGCATTGATCACAGGGATCATGGAGAAGCCATTATATGTTCTTCTTCAACAGGCATATGTACGGTACTGCAGCACTCCTAGCTTTGCAATGTTCTACATCTCTAATTTGCTACCCATATCTGATTTTCACAAGTACCCATGATGCTAGGAGGAAATTTCTAATCATGTACGCTTAAGAGGTGGAGTGAGGAGTATAGGGTTAATCTACCTGCGAATAAAAGCATGCAGTGATAAAGGGAAGAGAAAAACATTCTATTGAAGAAATAACTATACATATTTCATGGCGTCATTTCCAGAGAGTGGCTAGCACTGCGAGCAGAGATGCAGGCTCATGAAAGGTCTTTTCTCAGCTACCAGGTCCCTTTATAGAAGCCCACGCATTTCATCTGCTGCTTTCCCTCCAGAATATGTATTTGCAGTCTCTAGTCACGTAATCAGAATTATAAAACTGCAGATTACTCAGTTATATTTACACTGACCTGAATTCTGTGTTTATATGGCATGGCTGGTGTGTCTGCTGGAGGACTGCAAATCCCAGAATTCAAAAACAGCCACCGCAAATCTGGGCTACTGCAGGAAAGTCACCAGGGGAATTTTGGGTGCTGTTGATTAAGATGAAAAGTATGAAAACACAGTCTGCAGTTCTAGAGTTGACTTCTCATGGGCCCTCGTCAGTACCCCCTACTGGGGTTCATCTAATCATTCTCCACCATTCTTCCCACTAAATTATACAGTTATGTTCAAAATAATAGCAGTCAGACATCACTGACCTGATCAATCACTGTTTTTGGTAGAAATTATATTTCTACATGGCAAATTATTTACTAGCAGGTGTAGTAGAGTAATAGAAATCCAACATACCCAACAGTCATGACATGCATGCTGCTGATTCTGTGTAATTGAATCACTCATTGAAAGGGGCATGTTCAAAATAATAGCAGTGTGGAGTTCTATTAGTGAGGTCATTCATTCTTTAAAAAACAGGTGGCAATTATTGCCCTTATTTAAGGAAAGAAGGCAGCAAATGTTGTACATGCTGCTTACAGTGCATTTCTCTCTGAAATTCAGAGGAAAATGGGTCATTCCAGACATTGTTCAGAAGAACAGCGTGCCTTGTTTAAAAAGTTGATTGGAGAGGGAAAAACATATAAAGAAGTGCAGAAAATGATAGGCTGGTCAGCTAAAATGATCACAATTGCTTAAAATGGCAACCAAAACCTGAAAGACGTGGAAGAAAGCGAAAAACTACCATTCGAATGGATAGAAGAATAGCCAAAATGGCAAGGACTCAGCCAACAATCAGCTCCGGGAAGATCAAAGAAGGTGTAAAGTTCCCTGTGAGTACTGTTACAATTAGAAGACGCCTATGTGAAGCCAAGCTATCTGCAAGAAGCCCCCGCAAAGTCCCACTGTTGAAAAAAAGACATGTGCTGAAGAGGTTACAATTTGCCAAAGAGCACATTGACTGGCCTAAAGAGAAATGGCGCAACATTCTGTGGACTGATATAAGTAAGATTGTTCTTTTTGGGTCTAGTGGCCGGAGACAGTTTATCAGATGACCCCCAAACACTGAATTCAAGCCACAGTACACTGTGAAGACAGTGAAGCATGGTTGGTCAAGCATAATGATATGGGGATGTTTCTCATACTACGGTGTTGGGCCTATTTATCGCATACCAGGGATCATGGATCAGTTTGAATACATCAGAATACTTGAAGAGGTCATGCTGCCTTATGCTGAAGAGGAAATGCCCTTGAAATGGGTGTTCCAACAAGACAATGACCCCAAACACACCAGTAAACGTGCAGCATCTTGGTTCCAGACCAACAAGATTGACGTTATGGAGTGGCCAGCCCAATCCCCGGATCTTAATCCAATAGAAAACTTGTGGGGTGACATAAAAAATGCAGTTTCTGAGGCAAAACCAAGAAATAGAGAGAACTGTGGAATGTAGTCCAATCATCCTGGGCTGGAATACCTGTTCACAGGTGCCAGAAGTTGGTTGACTCCATGCAACACAGATGTACAGCAGTTCTCAGAAACAGTGCTTATACAGCTAAATATTCATTAAGTGATTCAAAGGAAAGCAAAATCTTCAAACATTTTTCAGTTTATATAGTGAATGTTTGAGTTTGTAAAGAGGAATACAAACACTGCTATTTTTTTGAACAGTCTAATATTCACTTTTCTTCAATTTTTTTTTAGAGGAACAACACAAATTTGATATATTTTTCTTCATGTTTTGATTTGAAATAGAATGTGTAGTGTTCCCAATGCATTTGTGTGTACGGAAATAAAAGCTATTAGAAGGATTTTGAGCTTTATTCACTTTTTTCAACACACTGCTATTATTTTGAACACAACTGTACTACCACCCAAGCTGCATAACAAGCCTTTTGCCCCTCTGTTTCTTCATGTAGCCACTAGCCATTATGGGCTTTGAGGAAGTCACATGATAGCAGACTGAGTGATGTTTTTGGGACCACCATCTAAGTAAGACACCATGCTTTCCTAAAGAACAGGCTGGCAATCATGAATGGGCACTGCTATGGCAGAATCCTTTGATCTCCAATGTGGGCAAAAGTGACTGTGGACTGTCATTTTTTGGAAAGTCTGCACCTCCATATGTTGTGGAATATTTTTCACAAAAAGGGCAAGGGGCATTTCGAGCCACACGTGGCCTTCTGTTAGTAAAGTGTTCAAACAAAGAAGAGCACACATTAACTGCAGTAGAGATAAAAGCTTTAATGTGGTTTAATATTACTGCACTTAGTGTGCGCTCTTTTTGTTTGCTTGTTTGTTATTTGTAGATTACCACAATCTTGTGAAGAGCAGCACTGAAGGTAGCAAGACCAATGCCTAGACCAGGCTTCAAAATTTCCACTCGCCTGCTAGCATTTGGCAAGTGGAAATAACGTGAGCGTGAGTGTTATTGTTGGCTACTCCTTTCCCATTACAGATCGCTCCTGCACCTTCTCTCACTCCCTTTTCTTTTACCTATCAACTGTACTGTATGAGGTTCTCCCGCCTCCCCTATTGCTAGTATCCCATGGCTCATCTAGCTGTCCGTATCCTACTGCTGCTCTGGCGTCAGATGTTGCTATGGTGATGTCGGGCACATGCGCAAAACCACATACAACCTCACGATTTTCATTGGGAGTAGTAGTACCTTAACTTTGATTTTAGTGAAAAGAATAACTCAGCATTTGTGGGAGGAATTATACCCTGTCATTGGTATCAGTAAAAGGGACAATTTGGTGTCAGTGGAAGGAATAGTGCCCCATGCTTGGTGTCAGTGGGAGGAATAGTGACCCATGCTTGCTGTCAGTGGGAGGAACAGTACCCCTCATTGGTGTCAGTGGAAGGGATAGTGCCCCATCATTGGTGTCAGTAGAAGAAATAGTGCCCCATCATTGGTGTCAGTAGAAGGAATAGTGCCCCATGCGTAGTGTCAGTGGGAGGAATAGTGCCCCATTCGTAGTGTCAGTGGGAGGAATAGCGCCCCATCATTGGAGTCAGTGGGAGGAATAGTGCCCATATTTGGTGTCAGTGGAAGGAATAGTGCCCCATGCTTGGTGTCAGTGGGAGGAATAGTGCCCCATACTTGGTGTCAGTGGGAGGAATAGTGCCCCATGCTTGGTGTCAGTGGGAGGAATAGTGCCCCATGCTTGGTGTCAGTGGGAGGAGTAGTGCGGAAAAATGTCACCAGCACACCGAGGATCACCAATATTGGTCCAAAGGTTTTAATAAACCATCACATAATTACAGCAAGGCAACGTTTCGGAGTCTCGCAGGACCCCTTCATCAGGCATGTGACCTGATGAAGGGGTACTGCGAGACTCCGAAACGTTGCCTTGCTGTAAACTATGTGATGGTTTATTAAAACCTTTGGATCCATATTGGTGATCCTCGGTGTGCTGGTGACATTTTTTCCTTGCTGATTTTGTTCAGTTCCAGCAGATGGTCACTGCAGTACCCACTTATACACACAGCCTTTTTTAATGCAGGAATGTGTGCGTTTGGATTATACACTTGCAGTGGGAGGAATAGTGCCCCATGCTTGGTGTCAGTGGAAGGAATATTGCCCCATCATTGGTGTCAGTGGGAGCAATAGTGCCCCTTACTGATGTCAGTGGAAGGAATAGTGCCCCATCATTGGTGTCAGTGGGATGAATTGTGCCCCATCATTTGTGTCAGCGGGAGGAATAGTGCCCATTGTTGGAGTCAGTGGGAGGAATAGTGCCCCATCATTGGTATCAGTGGGAGGAATAGTGCCCCATCATTGGTATCAGTGGGAGGAATAGTGCCCCATCATTGGTATCAGTGGGAGGAATAGTGTCCCATCATTGGTGTCAGTGGGAGGAATAGTGCCCCATCATTAGTATCAGTGGGAGGAATAGTGCCCCATCATTGGTATCAGTGGGAGGAATAGTGCCCCATCATTGGTATCAGTGGGAGGAATAGTGCCCCATCATTGGTATCAGTGGGAGGAATAGTGCCCCATCATTGGTGTCAGTGGGAGGAATAGTGCCCCATCATTGGTGTTAGTGGGAGGAATAATGCCCCATCATTGGTATCAGTGGGAGGAATAGTGCCTCAGCTTTGGTATCACTAAGATTAATAGTGCCTCAGAATTGGTGTCCCGATTGATGTAAAGCACTTATTTTCCTTTTATGTTTACATTGCTTTATGTTAAAATTGTTAAAGTTGTTGTTAATATTTGTTTTAGCTTTATTCTGCATAAAACATTTAACAGTGTCATTTCATGAGATAATTTGTGAGGGCATGTTTCAGGGCAGAATTAGGGGTGGTGAAGGGTAGGGGTTGGGTGGGGCAACTTGCGGCGAGTAACTCTTAAGGCCTGGCTAGTAGCTTTTGAGCCCTGACCAGGGGTGGACTGACAACTCATGGGGCCCCTGGGCAATAGGGGATCATGGAGTCCTTGCCCAAACTCAAAAAAGCTTATGAAAAAGAGAAAAAAGTGTACCAGGGACATCTCATGGGTCCCCCTACTGACCCTGGGCAGTGCCCGAGTTTCCAAATGGTCAGTCCACCCCTGGCCCTGACCTAGGCTAAGGATTTGTGGTTTAATCAACTTATGTTTTTTTTTCTGATGGGCTTGATTTTTGTTTACATTTCACAAGTTCTTTCATTTACATTTTTGTAGTCACAAATATTTTGAGTGCACTAAAATAGTTTTTTGGTTTTGTTATAAAGCATGCAGCCTGGCCTGTGTCCAGCTACTAGCCAGAGAAAGAAGATGAAAGGGGGAGAAAGGATGAAGAACCCCTGGAACTCCTAGCAGCCTCTGGAGGAATCCTAGGGTTCCACAGAACCCTGGTTGAGAAAGGCTGACGTAGGCTTACCTCTTACCTTACCATTTTTTATTTTTGTTTTATTTTTTTCCTAACAGAGCAGCAGTGTTAAGTGGAGTGTCAGACTATAAGGCCATAGAGGCTGTCCTGTCTCCTCCACTAATAACAGAAACTCCAAAACTAACACAACAAAGTTGCTGTCAGGATTACTTGAAATATTCTAAATGCTTTGTTATTTGACAGGTTTAATCTCCTCAAGGAGCCTGGAGTATGTACTGTACCTGTTATCAGCCCGGACCACAAGCAGAAGACAGGGTCGGCCTCCATGGGAGCCCTAAAGTGTGACAATGGACTGACATATCTGCTATAACTGGGAGAGTAGCAAAGTAAATAGCAGCACACACAGCAAACCCAAAGAGGTAAGGCTGAACTTAGAGAACAACTCCATATCCTTGAAAATGCCCATTCCTGACATGTTCTCTGTAAGGAAAATGTCAGAAAGGTGATGATAGCTCATGTTCTTCATTGCTACAATTTCTTATGACAATTCTGCTACATTGTAACATACCAAATCCACCAACACATTGTTCCTTGCTCTTTTTAAAAATGTGCTGCAGGCTCTGTTCTCTGTACAGCATCCCACGCTAGTGATAGACGGTATATAATGTTAATAGTGTAGACTGGCGTGGATCTTGTTACATGAAGCATATTTCCAAATATATACTGTGACAGACCCGAAGTACATGCCAGTTAAAAACTGTTCAGCAGAACTTCACTTCTACTTTAAATGCCACATAAAAAGAGCTCATCTCACCACCCAATACACAGGACATGTTTTTTTCTGATTTTATCTTCACAGTAATAACAAATATACATTGATGCTAGAAGAAAAAAAAATAAAAATAAAAAACTTCCATGGGGGGTGGGAGTATCAGACAGTCAGGACTCAGCCTAACACAATGGGCCATATAGATTTGAGCACAATATATAATGATTGATTGAATTGTAAGATTCTTTTTACCCCTGTTTTTCCTTTATGCCCCTTTCAGATGGGTGGATCTGTCAGTGGAACTCTCCGCTGATCCCGGCTGGGCAAGCAGATGACAGCTCTCTGTCTGCTCCGCTGAGTGCACACAGACACAGCCTGCTGTTTTCTATGGGGTGGTCAGATAGAAATGGACCGCCTATCCACCCATCCGGATGTCATCCGATCTGATGGATGGAGAATGGATCCCTATCAGTCTGTTTTTACGTACAGGCTCGGATCAGATGCAGGCGGATGTCAGCAGATACACGACCGTTGACACCCACCGCTCCATAGAGAACTATGGATGGTCCAATCGGGTCTGCCTGAAAAACTGACAGGCGGACCTGATCGGACAATCAGTGTGAAAGGGGCCTTCTACTTAAGTGAACCTGTGCTTAGCCCATGTCCAGCATCTTGGGTAAAAGAACAGAAGTTTTATAGTAGGAGCCCCTATAGGTACTTACATTTACCATCCTTCTCTATCCTGATACTGTGCTTGTCCATAGGAGTGGAGAAATCAAGCAACTTGGAGCACGTTAAAGCTGAAGTTCAGGTATGGCCATTTTGGACCAATATAAGTATGTGCCATACCTGTGGGATCACCATGATAGCTGGAGATCGCTGTACTTGGCACCACTACTCCAATGCTCTCCACTAGCTTTTACTCTTGTGCTGAGCAGCTTCCCTACTCCATTAAAAGCACAGTAGGTTACTCACTCAGCATGGGCGCTATTTAGGGAACAGTTTGCGTCTTTTCAATGAATGCCAGCGTTTTCTGATCTGAGAGGTAGAGAGGTGGGATGTGCCAAGTGAGCAACCTCCTGTGTTCAGTAAGCTGCTCGGCATGGAACACAAGAATGGAGCCTACTACAGTGATTTCCAGCTTCCACGGGGATCCCACAGGTATGGCACATACATACCTACATTACCTAAATTTCATTCCTAAAGTAGTTGTGGAGTTCAATAATCACATACACATTTAAAAAAAAAAAAAATTATATATATATATGGTTACCCGAGGTTAGGTGTGTACAGTACGGGGCATGCATATCATTTGGAGGAGGAGCATCAGCTGCCTGGGGAAGCTGCCATCAATCAAAGGAGGAGGGATGGGCGGTGGAGTGGTTCTACACTGACCATGGAAGTTACAGCCATGCTGTGTGCTTGCACAGCGTGCCTGTATCTATCAGACAAGAGACATAAACTGACCGTGCTGGCATGGATCAACTTCCATGCTTAGTGTGGTCAGTTTACTACTAAGAAGAGGATCAACCAGGTAATACAGAAGCATTGCAAGCACAAATAAAATAGTCATATTAACACGCTTGTAGGAACCCATTATAGAGACAAAAAAAGGTTTTGTTTTTTTGCTATTTCTAAGGTTACAAACACTAATGATTAAAAATCCTCCTGCGCTTCTATGGATAACCCCCCTCCTAATAAATAAGCTGCTGACACTCAAACCAATAACCTAATCAGTGTAAATATTCTAAATGAATTAGTGTAGCGCTTAATTATAAATAAAACAAAACCGTTAATAATAAAATATATAATAATAATAAATGTGACTCGTGCTGTGATCTTCTCAGTGCTCTTATACCACTATTAGCACTTAAAACAAATGAAACAAAAACCCTAAATAGTATAATACTAATAATAATATTTGTGACAAGTGCTGTGATCTTCTCTTATACCACTAAATGACACTCAATTAGAAATGAGATCATCAATCAAAAAATATATTTGGTGATAGTGTCACTTCAAACAATAAATAAATAAATAAATAACGGGTGACGGTGCCACTTCAACTTCATTCAATGTCCAATATTCCTATTGTCATCCATCTATTCAAAGTGTTCTTTATAACCATGCATAGTGTATGTAGATAGTGCCACTCGTGAACCAACACACTTCTATCCACTTCGGCTGCAATGCCTGCTCACCTCCTTCCTGCGACCCCAAGGGGCCCACAAGCCTTTAGGATCACCCTGGATCCTCAAGATTCCTGGTTTTGGCGCCTTCCTGATATTCCTCCTATCAGGCCTCCTCCACTCCTTCACTGCTATGCCTCCCAGGTTCCTCACCAACGGTTGTCTGCACGCTCTCTCTCACAAAGATAGTGAGTGAAAAAACAGATCCTCCATTGTGTAGTATTTCCAATCAGTAGGGTTTATTCATAAGTAGCAACAAAAAGTGACTTACATACGGTTGTTCAGTCTTAGTGCGTCCCTCTCTGGGTAAACTGCAACCTCTGATAGTAACTTCCTGATAACCAGGAAAATGGCGTCCCACACCAGAAGTGCGACACTCCGGATACCGGAAGTAGCGTCTATGTTTTGCCTACGCGTTACGTCACGTACCTCGTGACTTCTTCTGGGCCCAGAAGAAGTCACGAGGTACGTGACGTAACGCGTAGGCAAAACGTAGACGCTACTTCCGGTATCCGGAGTGTCGCACTTCCGGTGTGGGACGCCATTTTCCTGGTTATCAGGAAGTTACTATCAGAGGTTGCAGTTTACCCAGAGAGGGACTCACTAAGACTGAACAACCGTATGTAAGTCACTTTTTGTTGCTACTTATGAATAAACCCTACTGATTGGAAATACTACACAATGGAGGATCTGTTTTTTCACTCACTATCTTTGTGAGAGAGAGCGTGCAGACAACCGTTGGTGAGGAACCTGGGAGGCATAGCAGTGAAGGAGTGGAGGAGGCCTGATAGGAGGAATATCAGGAAGGCGCCAAAACCAGGAATCTTGAGGATCCAGGGTGATCCTAAAGGCTTGTGGGCCCCTTGGGGTCGCAGGAAGGAGGTGAGCAGGCATTGCAGCCGAAGTGGATAGAAGTGTGTTGGTTCACGAGTGGCACTATCTACATACACTATGCATGGTTATAAAGAACACTTTGAATAGATGGATGACAATAGGAATATTGGACATTGAATGAAGTTGAAGTGGCACCGTCACCCGTTATTTATTTATTTATTTATTGTTTGAAGTGACACTATCACCAAATATATTTTTTGATTGATGATCTCATTTCTAATTGAGTGTCATTTAGTGGTATAAGAGAAGATCACAGCACTTGTCACAAATATTATTATTAGTATTATACTATTTAGGGTTTTTGTTTCATTTGTTTTAAGTGCTAATAGTGGTATAAGAGCACTGAGAAGATCACAGCACGAGTCACATTTATTATTATTATATATTTTATTATTAACGGTTTTGTTTTATTTATAATTAAGCGCTACACTAATTCATTTAGAATATTTACAAACACTAATGTTTACACAGGGCTGAAAGCATTCCACACACCCCCTTTTCCCCATGTGCCTGACTGGTCAATCATATGGAAGGAAAGGCAGTGAGTCAGAGGCTTCCCCATACCCGGATGTACCAAGTGTGTCACTTTTACCTCTTTGGGCAACTAGAAGAGCAGAGAAGTAAATGGAAGGCAACTATGAGCAGCTGTTGGGGTCGCCATGCTGCTTTGCTCTGTACTGGCAAATCACAAGTTTTCTTTAAAAATAACAAATGCAATAATTTAAAACATCACACTTAATAAGTGAAAAAGTCCATTTTTATAGTGGTCTATAAGCCAAGTAAAAATAAAAAAAAGGCATCTAAGGGGTAAAGGGGTATTTGCTCCTTAAAGGCACCACCCACCAGAATTCTAATATTACAGCTAGACAAGGCTGTACCCATGCTATGGCCATGATGCTTTGCGGCTTTAGCAATTCAAACTCATCCATTGAGATTAATGGGGCCACACCTTAACAGAGAGAAAAATGCTTGGCTTGCAGTTGCGGAGCAATCCTGCATGGTAAAATTGACATTCAGCAATAGAAAAAAAAAAAAAAAGGCGTCAGAAGACAGCAGTAGCACCCGATGAACTACACAAAAAACAACCGGCCCAAGCTATAACCAGCCTTATCATAAGGTGCACATGGAAGGGCAATGCACATCACAAACAAAGGATTTCCCAGCAATACTTACCAGCCAGCCTGCAAAACAACCAATATGGCCATGTCTAATAGTTTGTGTTAAAAACAGAGGGTTTTGTCTGCACACATTTGCAAATACATGCATAAGCCACAGTCCCGCATCAAGGGTTCTCTGTATACTGTGGACCTAATTAAAATTTCCAAAGCCTCCATAGTAGGAGCACATGTATAAATGGTTAGGTTAAGGGCAGGTGTGCTTGGAGAAGCCCATCCCTTCTTAAAAAAAGGTACACGGGCACGTGATGCCCAGCCAGGGGCGGACTGACCATTTGGAAACTTGGGCACTGACTGAGGGCCCGGGCTCAGTAGGGGGCCCCATGAGATGCCCCTGGTACCTTTTTCATAGGCTTTTTTTGAGTTTGGGCAAGACACAGGGGCCCCATGATCCCCTATTGCCCGGGGGCCCATTGAGTTGTCAGTCCGCCCCTGTGCCCAGCTATAGCAGAGTGACAGCAAAGGCATCCAGTGCGTTCCTGCATCCACACTACAAAAAAATGGCAACCATCCCAACCTATAACTAGCCTTAGCAGTAAGGTGCACATGGAAGGGCAATGCACATCACAAACATTTTGGCCCTAACAGTTTGCGTTTTTAAAGCAAACTGTTAGACAGGGCCAAATTGGTTGTTTTGCAGGCTGGCTGGTAAGTGTTGCTGGGAAATCCTGTGTTTCCAAAGCACCTGATGAATACCTGCCAGCAGCTGTTATACCGCCCTCTGAAAAGCAATCCATTGTGAATCATTTTTTACAGGGTGGTAAGCATTACTGCCTGTCCGAAAGAGCACAAAAGAGGAAGTTTGAGCTGTGACTGTCAATCAATTACCAGTAACTGAAACAATTCTGATCATACAATTGAGAGTAAAAACAACAAAATTAAAGATCTATGAAGATCCGGCATAAAAAGATCTCCACAATACAAGCAGTGTTGGAGTTATTACTGAAACAGATCCCTCACGACATTCCGCTGCCTTGCAGCCCAGCCCAGCAAGTGTTAAGTGAAACCTCACACAGACGGCGGTCCCTTGGTTTCTGTTCTGATTTGCGCTGTACTCTTGTGTTTAACATTTAAAGAGGGTCATGTATAATTAAGTGCATTTTTTTGCTGTTGGCAAAAAAGGGCTGTGGCACGAGCAGGCAGAATTGAAGGATTAGAGGGGATATCTGATTATAAGCGGTAAAGGTCGGCATACAAGCAGCAATGTGGCTCTAGTATTCAATAAACAGTACAATGGACGCCTGGTTGATGTGGACCACAGAGGTCTATTCTTGCCAGATTACCCATTATTGTGTAATAGTTACATTTAAAGCAATATCGGGTACACATTTAGGATCTTAAAGGGAAAATACAGTTTCCTTTAATATATTGATAACATATATAACTGCCAAACCTGCAATTTTGTAATCCATTAATGACATTTCCATTTCAACCAGCAGCCAGCCGATGTTCTATATCTTCCAAAAAAATCTAATTTTCTCTCTTGTAGCCGTGGCAACAGTACCCAGGCTGAAGACATGATTTTCCGGAATCCGCTACAATAATTGGTTAGCTGCCTTTCCCAGAAGACAGTGCACAGGTCAAATCACAGGCAGCCAGTTGCATAGAGTATGGCATTCCTAACGGGGTTTGAAAGTTTCCAGAGAGGAGACTGACTTGGAAAGGGGTTGGTTGGTTGTCATCAGGGTCATACCCATGTATGAAAGGGCCCTGCAGCAAAACTATTAAGGGGCCACCTGCCACCTCATTTATAAAAAAGGTAATTATTCTACTGATATAGAATACAAATTGCTTTTATAACCGCTCTACAGGGGTTCCCAAACTATAAACATTTTAACTGTATCCAGCTGTATTTGCCAAATAGTATTGGTACCTCCATAAAGAACCATATAGCCTGAGAGTGCCAAGTCCCATAGGAGTCACATAGCCTATTACGGCTTCAGTTACAAGGTGCCAGTTCCGGAGCAATCATTCTTATCCTTTCTTCATTACTTGGTGAGTCAGTGACCTACAGCAAGCAATGTGCAAGTGTCCTGACACTAAACTCACTGCATGCGTGTGATGGGTAGGTGACCCACCAAATAATGAAAAAAAGGACATGGGCGACTGATGTCAGCAATGACAGTAGGCAGATTCCATACTAAAAACTAGTACACACAATGAGAATATAGGATGCATGATCGTCCGCATTTTTTTTTGCATGCTAGTCTCATATCAAAAACGAATAGGTTACTAAAGTTGCAAAAAATTCTCCTAAAACAGAATACAACTTCCCACAATGATGTAATGTATTGTAATGTATTCTTTAGTTTCCGAGCATGCGCAGTCTTGGTCGCTCAATTTATTTTGTACAAATACTATACTAATTGCACAAAAATCGTTTGTTCTGTTATCTTAACAGAACATTTTTCATGCTTGTTCCTTCGAATATTCTCGCACAAACTGTTGTGATCAGCTCTTGAAAGCTGTGTACTAATGAATATATTATCAGATGATCGTTCCAAATGTTTTTTGTCCAATTTTCTCATTGTGTGTGCCAGGCATAACGGATTTCTTTTAAAACTAATTCGAAACTTTTTATTTATTCCTGGAAACTTCTTCACAAGCAGGGCGGGCATGTGCAGAGCCACTAGACAAGAAACCCACGTAATTATAAATATGAATATATGAAAATGTGTGTCTTGGCCTAGATAATGAGAGTTTATCGCAGACAAGATGAACCTAAATACAAAAGAATCCATACAGCCATGACACCCAGTGCGGAATTATATGGGCTTCATGCTGTACACATTAAAAAACTCTTTGCACAATATTAATCCCATTACAGACATTATGCATATATTCTGTATAAATCCCACAGATATACAGAAATAAAAGACAAATGGGTGAGGTGCACATGTGCATAGGATCCACCATGGGCTGGGTAGAGTAGATAGGCAGCTCTACCTTGCCGTTATTATTGTCCAAAACATCACTGCACCCCAACAGATTTTTGCTCTTAGTACAAACACAATGGGTTGCAGGAGTGACTGCCTTTGTCAGTAGTTTATGATAATACCAAAACATGGTAATATACACAATATAAAAAGGCACTATGTCATTGTGAACACACATGGACACCAACCTCATAGTAATCCTACTTCATTTATGGCAAGTGACATACCAAAAGATACATTCTAGCAAACCAACTTGCAACACAACATATCACATGTCACAATGCCTCTGTACTTTCAATCCCATTTGTACCTAAATAACTATATAAACAGGCAACTATATACAAAGTCCAATAGATCCAAAAATCTGAAAGTAAACAGTAGGTATTACCTTCAATATTAACATCAATGTAAGTCAAAGCAACTACATAAACAGATAAGGTCTAAATCTATAATTTGTGTGGATGAAAAGGGGCAAACCTGATGATTCTTTTCTCGAGGGAGATAATCCTATCACCTATTCTAGAATTTTTTGGTACATCATCCAAAATTATGAAGCCCAAAACAGTCTCCAAATGCCCTTGGTCAATGAAAGGTTTTGATACAGGCATGGAGACCTGTCTTTTCAATATTGAATGTCTATTCTGTGTCACCCTGTACTTAATATTTTTGGGTTGTTTTCCCTACATACTGTATATCACCTTGTACAGGCACATTAAGACGTAAATGACAAAGGAGACGGACAATTATAGTGTTGTTAAATATGATAATTCACTCATTGTTAGATGCATGAAAGCTGTACCTTTCAAAATTAAGGAACGTAAACTGTACATATCAGACTTGAGAACCCACTCATCTAGTGCCTAAAATGAATGTTTAACATCTAGTTTGAGATTCCGAGTTTATCAACAAGTCCCTCAAGCCATCATTTCTACCAAACGCCTGCAACAGTCCAACTTATATATCCAATAGCTGCTTGAGCCATAATCTACCAGTTTTGTTTTTTAACAGAAAAAAAACTTTTTGCTATGAGAATGATATTGAGATGAAAAGGGAGTTGTACTAGGCTTCACCTTTTGTGTTACTGATAAAATGTCCATCCTAATCTAAATGTGTTCTTTCAGCCTCAACAATCTTTTTAGTGTATCGCCTCTTGAGATCCATACATGATCTCATCCAATTTTCCTTCTAAATGATCTTTATCGATGATGATTTTTTTTAACCCTCAAAAACCGACTCCGTATCACAGATTGGAACACTTAAGGAGAATTTCAAACCTTAAAAGCTGGTTCCTACATTTGGATTTTGTGTGAATATCAGTTCACGTTCATCCTTTGCCAATATATGCCACTCTCATTATGGAAAGGTACTTGTGTCTCATTAACATTGAATTTGATAGAGGTACTTTTGTGACTTCAAAGCGTCATGAAACTTGTGCAGAAATCCAGTTTTGGTCTGCCATAGTGGTAAAATGTCACTAATACAGCACCACCTGGTTAATCACTGTTTCAAAAATCAAAATTTAGGAAAAATGAAAGTGTTTTCAAAATTATCCATGAACACCCCTGCATACAACTGAGCAACATTACAGCATTGTAAAAAAAAACCCAAAAAACTACTGTTTCTGTAATATACATTTAGCACAAGATTTATGAGGATCCTGTGTCACCTCTGGGATGGCCCATAGAATCAGTCAATAATTCTATTTTTGTCTCTAATGCATCTTTCTTAGATAAGACAATGGTTCTGTTGGAATTAAACACCAGAGCTTACATTAGGGACACCAATAATTTCCTAGAATAATTGCAATCTTTCTCAGAGGTGACAATGATATAGTTATGGTAACTTGGGATGTTACAAGTGTCTACACCTCCATTGGTCACCAGGAGGGAGTGGAGTTTAATTTGAAACGGATTACCAGCGTGAAATGCACTGTAGCACAACTGTCTTTGTTTAGAGAATTACTGAATTTGATTCTTGCCAATAACTTTCTTCTATTTTCACTGCCATGGGATCTAATAGTGATCTGTCATTCACAAATCATTTTCAGAACACTTTCACTTTTTCTGATTCTTTATATTTAAAACATTCCCTAGCCTAGTGGTGCTAGATGACATTTTTGTGCTATAATAGGGAGACACTGGATCCTTATATGAGCATCACAGTGTTTTGTATTTACTCAGTACCTCTATCAAATTTAGTATCACTGTGGATGGGACACAGGTACCTTTCCTAGACACACTGGTATATACAAAAGATGAATACACACTGATACTTACATGAAAACCACATACAGGAACAGGCTTTTGCGGCTTTGGTTTTTGGTCTTCCACCTCCTCATATATTCCATTTGATGGTTCGGAGTCAATTTTTGAGTTAAAGTGATTGTCAGCATTAAAGATAATTTCAAGGGTAGCTTGGATGGGAGCATATATAAATTTCAAGATAGGGGATGCCCTAAAGACCTTTTAGAGGTTGAACAAAACCATTTAGATGAGGTTAGACTCAGTAGAATCTCCTTCTCATTTCAATACCCTCCACATAGCAAAACCTTTTTTTCTGTAATTAAGAAACACAGGTAGATTCAGGCTTAAGCCGATACGGGAATTTACCAATTGTACCAATGCAGGCTTTTAGAAGAAATCACAGCTTGATGGATGGATTGGCACACTAAGTTTAAAACTCCAACTTAATGTTACACATTAAATTTTAGGCCATAGACAAGTGGGTCCCTCCCTGTTTTTAACATGTACAGAATGTCCTTTAATGTTGAAAAGTAAAGTTTTTGAGCAATTCATGATGGGAGCGAATCATATTAAACAACGCTATATTTTCCAGTCGTCCTTTCCCATCTGTGCTTTATTATGCCCATGCAAGCTGATATGTTAGGGAAACAATATTGAATTAAAACTCATCAATTACCCACATGAAAAGTCAAACCTTTCACCCTTGAAAGTGCAAAAACCAATAACCTTTTCATAAACCAATACCAAACCTCATATACACAAAATAATGTCCATCTCAAGTCCCATGCAAAAAATAAAAAAATAAAATAAATATAAAATATAAAGTCCCAAAAAAACTTATAAAGTTATAAATTGTGATATTCCTCACTTCTTCAATCTTCCAAAATGTGATAATGTCCAAATCTTCCTTTTAATCCAAACAGTACCCCTTAGACTTTGTGCCACATGTAATTGCCTTCACTGGGGATGTGTCATCCTTAACAGTAGTTGGTAAAACAGCTTCCTCGCACAATGACGGGCATCGAGATCCCCGTTCCTCACAGAATAAATGGGAGCAGACTCAGTGGCGTAATACAAATATTAACAAAATTTATTAGCACAGCTTACATAATAAAAATTGCCGTCCATCCTCGCTGGTCTCCGTGCTCAACTGAGACCTTCTCCAAAATGGCCGCTCTGCACCTTCTGGCCTAGCGTCTGACGTCAGACGCTAGGCCGGAAGGTGCAGAGCGGCCATTTTGGAGAAGGTCTCAGTTGAGCACGGAGACCAGCGAGGATGGACGGCAATTTTTATTATGTAAGCTGTGCTAATAAATTTTGTTAATATTTGTATTATGCCACTGAGTCTGCTCCCATTTATTCTGTGAGGAACGGGGATCTCGATGCCCGTCATTGTGCGAGGAAGCTGTTTTACCAACTACTGTTAAGGATGACACATCCCCAGTGAAGGCAATTACATGTGGCACAAAGTCTAAGGGGTACTGTTTGGATTAAAAGGAAGATTTGGACATTATCACATTTTGGAAGATTGAAGAAGTGAGGAATATCACAATTTATAACTTTATAAGTTTTTTTGGGACTTTATATTTTATATTTATTTTATTTTTTTATTTTTTGCATGGGACTTGAGATGGACATTATTTTGTGTATATGAGTTTTGGTATTGGTTTATGAAAAGGTTATTGATGTTAGGGAAACAACCAAAAGCACCCTTTAAATGTATTCACAATCCTAAGTCACGCCATTCTAAAATGTAAAAAAATGAATTAATAGTTTTATAGAACGCAGCAACATCCACACACATAGGACACCTAACATTAGAGGTGATTTATTTTTTCCAAAGCAAATACACCTTTGCACACTTGTATTGACCAGAATTTCCAAGTTTCTCTTCTCCCTCAGTTTCTCTCTCTCATTCAGCTAATGTGCCCCCAGTGTTGGTGGAGAAGGGCAGGAGTGGGGCAATCAAGGATGCTGTGCGCCCAACATCCTCCGTATCAACCTGTGATGTCATTGGGTTTAGGACACCAGCAGACAGAAGGTAGTAAGGGTGCAAAATGAAAGCTCATGGCTTAGTGTAACTAAAAGGTAGACTTGATCCACCCGCTGGCTTGTATACAATTTTTAGGCATTTTGCCAAGGAACTTCAGGTTGCCTGGACAGCCTGATTGAAAAGAGGCTGGTGTAGACATTGGATACAGAAACAACAGGTCTCCCTGCCTGTATCAAAGCATTTCACTGAGCAAGGGCATTTGAAGACTGATTTTGGTTTCATTGTTTTGGATGATGAACCCAAAGATAGGAGAGAAGGTGAAAGGATTTTTTCCCTCATGAAAAGAGAGGTATGGTGGACCAACACGTTGACCTCTCTTTTACATGGGTTAAACAAAGATTTTGCCCTTTATCTGTTTTTGTGTTTGCCTCTACTTCCATCGATGTTCACATCCTATTTATTTTCAGGTTTTCTGATCTATTAGACTTTGTATATCGTTGCTTGCTTTTACAGTTATTAAGTGGGATGGAAAGCACATTGAAAATTGCAACTTTTGTTGAATTGCAAGTTGGACTGATAAAATGTATTCTTTGTAATGCCACTTATCATAAATGAAGTAGGTTTACTATGGAGGTGTGAATGCAAAAATGTAGTCCCCTTTAATGTATATTTTAAGAGCAAATAATGAGTAAAAAACAAGAATTTTTTTGAGTACAGTGACATTTTTGACAATATATATGTATAATGTGTGTGTGTGCGCATTGTAATGTGTATCAACATGCGTTGGACACCCACCCTCATTGTACTTGTGTTTGGTAAGTCCTTCCAATCAATTAATCTGTAAACAGCATAAGAGTTTTCACCTACCCAGTAAGAACAACCACAAAATCCATGACATTCCACCCGTTCCGTAGGTACGAGCCTTTATGAAACACAAACCCCAGGGCAATGATTTTGATCCCGGCTTCAAAACAGAAGATGCCAATAAAGTAGGGTTCAGTATCATCCTGTAAAATAAACAGACAAGTGTAATTATTAGGTGTGTAACAATACCTATAGTCACCCTTGATAGATGTCTGGGCACACAGCACTCTAAAGGTTAAGGTGGTTCTAAAGTCAAACTGCAAATCTCCCCTCTAACTGTTCCCCATCCTTCATCCCTAAACACTTACCTGCCTCCTCTCTTTATCCAGCACTGTCCTGGCTGCAGCATTGCTCCTCTCACTTCACAGAAGACACTGAAAGCAGTGGAAGCCACAGGCTCCTGATGCTGTCAGAGAAACTACTGTGAGGAGGAAGCAGGGAAGTGGCTTACTAGCACTGTGTGTGTCTTTGGATGCCCCCATAGCGTACGACTTGTTAAGGGGGCACTCTGAGGAAGAAGGAGCAGACAGTGCCAATGGAGGACTTCCAAAATGAAGAGGTAAGGGACCGCTTTGTTCAATACTGTTGCACAGAGAAGGTAAGTGGTGAATACTCCTTTTTATTTCTATATAAAAATGTAGCCTTTAATATCACTTCAAAGAGGGGTGTGAATGCTGTGCATTATGGGATGCTGAGTATATGTGCCAGAGATGAAACTTGAGCACGTGCCATCAGTGTTTCTCTGCTGCGCTATAGTCATGAATTAAACGCAATTACACCGTTTCTTTAAAGGGATATAATAGAGTATTTTCAGGGAGCCCATATTTTAAGTTTTTATTACAGTGTTTAAACTGTGATGTTTTAAGTGAATTTTACATGCTTGCATCAAAACAGAGACTGGAGGGAGACTCTACATATCCTTTTATGTGTTCAATATTAAAATGATGGTACAGCAGTTAGCCAGCGTCACCGATAAAAATTGCTGAGCTAAAACCCCGACTTTGAGATGCGAGACGACCAGTAAACCTCTACTTGGGGTGGATATGCTAAAAGCAAATAGACTATGTACTTTGCAAGTGCAGTTGCTCAAGAGCTAATGCCTAGTACTCGCAATGAGAAAATCAAACGAAAAGTACCACTTTCGGAGTGAATGTCTGATAATTTGATTGTACGTACACAGCTTTTGAAAGCTGATCATGACAGTTCATGTAAAATTATCCGAAGGGACAAACACAAAACGTTTTCTCGTACGATAACAGGTCAAACGATTTTTGTTTATTCAGTACAGTATTCATCTGTAAAAAATTGACCAAGACCACACATGCTCATAAATGAAAGAATACATTACAATACGATACAATACATCATCATGGGAAGTTGCATTCTGTTGTACGAGGATTTTCGTAACTCTAGTTTTCATTTTCGATATGAGACTAGCATGCAAAAACACCGGACGATCATTCGTCCAATATTCTCATCGTGTGTACTAGGCTTAAAGTGATATTAAAGTCCACTTTCCATTCTTCTTTTTAGGGTATGCCATAATGTACTAGTATGCATCGCATATTCGCATATTATGACAGACTTACCTGTCAAACTGAGCCCTCTAGCGCTGAGCTCTGATCGATCCTGGAGCAGGTCCTGGGCGCTTCCATCTTAGCCCCATCTTCCTTCCGGGTTCCATGTCTTCGACTGCTTGAAGGTCCAGGCCGCGATGATGTCACTCACAAGCATTTTCTTGCATGTAATTGGGTATTCTTTTCAAAGTAAAGCTTCGCCTCATATAGTAAGCTCTAGAGAAAATGCGCTTGCAAAGCAAACAGTCTATTTGTCTTTAGTAAATCCATCCAAATGTGTTCCTGTGCCTCAATGCAATCAGTGGTGTATTTATGTTTTGTGCTGCCCTAGGCAACAAAAAAATTGGCACCCCCCACAGAGAGATGCTGACATTAACCAAAAACACCCCTGCCTCCCACCCGAGAGAGCCTTCCACTATCACTGCCCCCCCATACACCAGCCACCATCCCCCATGGGGAGAGAAAGACACTCACCTTAACAGCTCCAGACATCCCCTGGAACAAGAGTTGGGCTGTGAATACACCATCATGAAACCCGCAGCCTCTCTCGGAACACACCAGGTCCCCATGCCGTGTGCATCCCTTCTTCCAAGGGGCAGTGCTGCCCCCCTGAGAACTGCCGCCCTAGACAAATGCCTTGTTTGCCTTGTGGTAAAGACACCCCTGAATGCAATGCACATTTTTTCAGAGCCATTCATTTTAAATGCCATTCCATTGCACCTAGTCAGTGCATTACATGTGTATGATGTGAACTCACTGTGTGTTGTGGTGTGGTGTGAAAAATTGTAGCAGTCCACTGAATCCTGTGTTGCAGTGTGCTAATAAAATAAATGGGCTGCCTTAACACAAAACATGTTAACAAATAAAATTGCGCACCTAGGGAAATGCACTGCAACAGTCTAACTCATGATGTTGTAGAACGTCAATTGTTAGTGTATTTCCACGGTCAGGATACTTCGCTGCTGCATACAACTGGCCATATTGAGTTTGCATTTTCTCCCAGAGCCTGTGTAGGTTTCCTCCGTGTACACCGGTTTCCTCCCACACTCCAAAGACAGGCTGGTAGGTCAATTGGCTCCTGTGTAAAATGGCCCTAGTATGTGTATGTATGAATGTGAGTTAGGGACCTTAGATTACACTTCTTGAGGGTTGTTCTGTTAGTGGATCCTGCTCAGATGCTCACACACTGTAGTTAACAGGAGACATTTTATTAGGTGCTTCTAGCTGCCATTATCCATGTGTCTGCCTTAGAACTACAACCCAAGAGAGGCAATAACACAGTTGTACCAGTATCTAAGTAGTGAGACCCCTAGAGGCCATACACAGCATATAACATATTGCTACATCCTTTCTCTTTTAAATAAAAGAACAATGAAATATAACAAACACAAAATGGTGAAGTAGAACATAGCTATAAATTAGATATAATCCTTGAGGTGAGCCGGCTTTCTGATTGTTCTGCCAGCTCGCGTAACATATGAGGTTTCTTCTGATTCTGGCAGTCTATTTTCTGGGACTGTCTCTCTCTGCCTAGAGACCTCCCTATGCTCCTCAGCAGTTCCTGTTTCTTTGTTGCTGGTATTCATAGTCTCATCGCTTTGAGTGTCCAGATACTGTTCCCAGGGCCCTGTATCATCTCCTTCTTGTGTTTTTCTCAGATGTCTCCGATTTCTCCTCCATCTTCTTCCTTCCTCTGTTATAATTTCATAGGACCGTGGTCCCAATTTCTGTACAACCTTCGCTTTTTTCCAGTGTTTGTCATATTTCCCTATTGGCTGAATCCGTACATTGTCATTGCTCTGGAGAACAGGCAGATCTTTTGCAGATTTATTATAATAGAAAGCTTGCCTATCTTGATTCTTCGTTAGTTTGGCTTTAACATTGCCCACAAGCTTTGGCTTTAGTAGTTGACCTGCAGTTGGTAGGAGAGTCCTTGTACGTCTACTCATAAGCCGCTGTGCTGGACTGGTGTCTAGGCCTTGTGTGGGTGTGTTTCTGTGGTCCAGTATAGACAGGTATATCTCTGTACCTGCCTGTTTTGCCTTTTGCATGAGTCTTTTGGCTGTTTTTACTGCTGACTCGGCTTTACCATTACTCTGCGGATATCCAGGAGATGATGTCTGGTGCTCAAATTCCCACCTCTCCCTGAATTTTTTGAATTCTTCCGATGTAAATTGAGCGGCGTTGTCAGAGAACACAATATCCGGAATGCCATATCTGGCAAAATGGGCCTTGAGTTTTTTTAATTACTGTTTTGGCCCTTGTGTCCTGTAAGTAGTCTATCTCCCAGAAGTTGGAAAAATAGTCCACAGTTACCAGATATTCCTTGTCGTTCCACGTGAACAGATCTGTTCCTACTTTTGACCATGGTCTGTTTGGAATTGTATGTGGTTGCAATGTCTCTTTCGGTTGCTTATCATTGCACGATGCACATATTTCACACTGTGCTATAAAGTTTTTTATGTGGTCATTCATTCCAGGCCAATAAACATATTCTCGTGCACAACGTAGACATCCTTCTACACCTAAGTGAGTCGAGTGCAATCTTTCTATAATGTCTCTTCTAAGTGATTGTGGTATGACAGCTCTTTCTCCTTTAAAGATGATTCCATACTGCACAGAGAGTTCATCTCTTATGTGAAAAAATGGAGAAACCTCCATTGGAGCATACTGCTTGTGTTTTGGCCATCCCTTCAAGATGACAGTCGATAGGATCTGTAGAGTTTTATCTTACGCTGTGCAGGTCTGTATTTGTTTCAGTCTGTCTTTTGAGACAGACAGATATTCACACATATTGATGCTTTCAATGTCTTTTTCTTCTTCATTTGTGATGGGTAAGTAAGCTCTGCTTAGGGCATCTGCAATCAGTAAATCCTTCCCTGGACAGTAACAAATGTTAAAATCATATTTCTGAAGCCTTAACAGCATACGCTGCAGTCTTTTTAGGGCATTCAGTAGTGGCTTCTTTGTAATACTTTCTAAAGGCTTGTGATCTGAATGCACCACCACTTGTCGACCGTAGGTGTACTGGTGAAATTTCTCTAACCCAAATACTACCGCTAGTAGTTCCTTCTCGATTTGAGCATATCCTTGCTCTGTTAGTTAACGCTCTGCTTGCATATGTGATTGGCTGTTTATCCTGCATTAGTGTGGCTCCAAGGCCGGTTTCTGAGGCATCACATTGTACTACCACTGCTTGATCTGGATCAAAATATTTTAGCGTTGCTGCTTCTGCAATAGCATTTTTCACTGACTGAAAAGCAGTTTCACGGCTTTCTGTCCATTCCCAGAGTACGTCTTTGTGAGTTAGCTGTCTCAGTGGCTCACACATGTCTGATAAATGCTTGCAAAATTTGGAAAGATAATTCACCATGCCCAGGAATCGTTGTACTCCACGTATATCTGTAGGTGTCGGCATGTCCTGTATCGCCCTCACCTTCTCTGGATCGACTTTAACACTATTTGAGTTAAGAAGATGTCCAATATATGGTACTTCTGTCATTTTTAGTTTGAATTTTTCCAGGTTCAGTTTGATTTGTTTTTTTCTACATCTGTCTAAGAATTGTATCATCTTTTTATCGTGATCCTTTGTTGCGGATTCTAGATCATCACCTTCCCCCACTATTAGTATATCGTCTGCTATTATTTTTACTCCAGACAGTCCTTCCAAAGCTTGCATCAATTTTTGTTGGAACACTTCTGGAGCTGGGCTTACTCCCGTTGGCATTCTAAGCCACTTATAGCGTCCAAATGGGGAAGAAAATGCTGTTAATAAACTTGATTCTTTATCCAGTTCCACGTGCCAGAACCCATTTTTCACATCACATACCGAAAATATTTTAGCCTTTGATAGATCTGGTAGAATATCTTCTATTGTTGGCATTGGATAGTGATTTCTTTTAAGGGCCTTGTTCAGTGGCTTAGGATCAATGCATATTCTTAACTTGCCTGATGGTTTTTTCACTATCACCAAACTGCTTATCCAGTCTGTGCTTTCCTGTACTGGTGCTATCATACCTCTGCTGTGCAAATCCTGCAGTTCCTCTTTAAGCGGTTGCATTAAGGCTACAGGTACTCTTCTTGTAGGCAGTCTGGTAGGCTGTATTGTGTGATCAATTTCTAGTTTGTATTTACCTTCCAGGCACCCATCACCTTCAAATAAATCAGCATACTCTGTTTTTATGTGGTGAAAATCCAAAATGTATTCTGCCTTTTGTGTAGGAATTTGAGTATTGTCAGAAACTTCCAGAGCCATGATGTTATGGGATTGCACCTTTATTAAGTCCATAGCCTGAACTGCTTTAACTCCCAGCAAAGGAATGTGATCGTCCTCCTGCAACACAGTAAACTCCACTCTGTAGCTCTTTCTGTTACGTGGATTTCTTAATTTTAGCTTGCATGTTCCCATGGGTTTCAGAACACTTTTGTTGTACATGACCAGTACCTTATCAGTGGGCTCAATGGGAACCTGTTTGTTAAGCAGAGTAAATGGAATGACATTGCAACTTGCTCCACAATCCAGCTGAAATCTTATGGGCTGTTCATCCACCATAAATATGGCAAAGAGCTGCTTTGCATCATTGGCTACTGGCTGTTTGACTACATTGACGTTCTCTGTTGCAGACTGCAGCTGCAGCCATGTGATGCCCTCTGTGCTGTCCTCGTCTGTGTCCTGGGTCACTGTGTGGACTTGTCTGTACTGTTTGCTGGTTTTGAATCTGCACACAGCTGAAAAGTGGTTCATCTTGCCACAAGTCCTGCAGGACTCCCCATACGCTGGACATTTCTCTTTGTCTCTTTCATGTCTTTTGCCACAGTATTTACACTGGACTGAGCTCACAGGGAGCCTGGACCTTGCTCTGCCTTTCACAGATACTGCATGTACTGAGGCATCACTGGTGCCCTCCATCATCTTCAGCCTGTCTTTAGTCAGCTCTGCAGCCCTGCAGATTTGTATACATTTCTCCAGCGCCAGCTCTTCCTCCCTCAGTAATCTTTCTCTGAGGTGAGAGTCTCTGATGCCACACACTATCCTGTCTCGGATAAGGGAGTCCCTGATGTCCCCAAATCCACAGGTTGCAGCCAGTCTCCTCAGCTCTGTCACATATCTGTCCACACTGTCCCCAATCTCCTGATTCCTTGAGAAGAACTTGTATCTCTCCACCGTCTCATTCTTTTTGGGGTCACAGTGCTTATCAAATGCTTGCAGTATGTCTGTCAGTGCCATGCTGTCTGTGAGCAGGGTCTCGGCTAGTTCTCTGCCTTTTTCCCCAATCAAGTAATAAAACAGCTTTACTTCCCTCTGCTCATCTCTGGGTGCCACTGTCAGGTCCACATACAGAGTAAACTCTTCCTTCCAGTGTCTCCATGTCTGTGAGAGATTGGAAGACGTGACATCCAGTCTCTGAGGGGGTTTCAGGCCACTCTCCATAGTGCAGTCTGATAGGGACTCTGTACTTACAGTTGCTGATTCTCTGTACAGTTCCAGTGTCACACAATCTGTATTTGTAGACAGAAGACTTGCTATTCAGAGGTTCAGTGCCCAGCTGCCACCATGTTCTGTTAGTGGATCCTGCTCAGATGCTCACACACTGTAGTTAACAGGAGACATTTTATTAGGTGCTTCTAGCTGCCATTATACATGTGTCTGCCCTAGAACTACAACCCAAGAGAGGCAATAACACAGTTGTACCAGTATCTAAGTAGTGAGACCCCTAGAGGCCATACACAGCATATAACATATTGCTACAAGGGTGAGGAGTGATGTGAATGTACAATATACAGAATATGTAAAGCGCTGCGTGAATTATTGGTGCTATAAATAAATAGTAGGCCATACTAGAGCTCTATTTGGCTGTACACTAGTTTACCCCACTAACTGCATAAACCTGCGCATGCGTATGTGTGTACAACTCTGAACACAGTCTGCGTCCAAGGACGTACGGCTTTACAGAAGTGGCAGCTTAAACCTGCCTACAGCTATGTTAGGCCATCATTACTATAGTCGGCTGTATGCATCAGTTGTGTATCCCAATGTACATTACAGCCTCAAACACCCATGTGCATGAGGCCCTGAACTGGCCATACACCATAAAAATTTCAACTAGATCTTGATATTTAATCAGTGGGCGGCCCTGTTGTCACCCTCCTCCCTGATATTTCTCAACTGAAGGAGTTGTGCGGAAAACTGTCAGCCTAACAATGTCAGCTTCCATTCAGATGCAGACACTGTTCGATATAAAACGATAGCTGCAGCAGAAGATTCATCCATCAACACTGTATAGGGTGGTTGGAGGAATCTGTTAGATTGTGTATTGCCAGCTTTGGACATGGTCATTGTATAGCAGTACTAAGCAGGAAGCAGAGCCCGAGCATGTAATGAAGAATATAGCTACTGTCATTTCCATAGATAATGCTTGCTAGACCTTTGACTCACCGATAAGATTATTACATGGAGCTGACCACTTTCTTATGTAAATCCAGACCTGTAGTCGGGCGTAAATCCTGTAAAATAATCATTGTACCTTTTCTTCGTCCTCTAATGTATCAGTGATTCCCTGAACTCTGCGGCCTCCCTTCCTTCCTCTGCCAGGTCATAATGATGGGGTGGGAGATTATGCCCTGCTAATGAATGGATCTGTATCTTGGCCATAGTGATGAGAGCCCTCCTTGAAATTAATGGCACTGATTCACAGGATCTCAGCCGTCTCCTCCCTTCAATTTCTCCAGAGTATTTTTAGAATTCTCTCAAAGAAAAGGGTGCAATGCATAGAGCGGTGGATGAGATTTATACAGACGACCCATGTTTTATAAAATAAACTTCTTCCAGGTGATTGAGATTTACATGTTGCTCTGGAGGGGACGTAAATGAGACATACACCGATCAGCCATAACATTATGACCACTAACAGGTAAAGTGAATGACATTGATTTTCTTGTCACAATAGCATCTGTAAGTGGGTGGGATATACTGTATTATGCAGCAAGTGAACATGTTGTCCCTGAAGTCGATGTGTTCAAAGCAGAAAAAAAAAAATGGACAATGGTAAGGATCTAAGTGACTTTGACAAGGGCAAAATTGTAATGGCTTGATGACTGGGTCAGAGCCAGGGGCGGACTGACAACTCATGGGGCCCCCGGGCAATAGGGGATCATGGGGCCCCTGTGTCCTTGCCCAAACTCAAAAAAGCCTATGAAAAAGGTACCAGGGGCATCTTATGGGGCCCCCTACTGACCCCGGGCCCTCGGTCAGTGCCCGAGTTTCCAAATGGTCAGTCCACCCCTGGTCAGAGCAGCTACAAAACTGCAGGGGATGTCCCCGGTCTGCAGTGGTCAGGACCTACCAAACGAATGTGGTTATTGGAAGGAGAACCAGTGACAGGGTCATGGGTGGCCATGACTCATTGATGTACATGGGGAGGGAAGGCTGGCTGTGTTGTCCAATCCAATAGAAAAGCTACTGTAGCTCAAATTGCTATGAACTGTGTGCTCTGACACCTTTCCATAGGAACCAGCATTAACTTTTTCAGCAGTTTGCTGCTTATGGGGCTGCGTAGTCGCAGACAGGTTAGGGTGTCAATGCTAACCCGTGGACACAGCCAAAAGCACCTACAATGGGCATGTGAGCATCAAAAATGGACCACAGAGCAATTGCCTGGTGTGATGATTTAAACAATGGTTTAAAAACACAAGTTGGAGGTGTTGACTTGGCCTCCAGAGTCTTCAAATCCCAATCCAGTCGAGCATTTGTGGGATGTGCTGAAAAAACAAGTCCGATCCATGGGGGCCCCACCTAGCAACTTACAGGACTTAAAGTACATGTGAACCCTTACCTTGTAGAGCAACCCATTCAGTTTAAAATAGAAATGAAAAGAAAAACATTTGTGTATATATAAAAGAAATATATAAATACCTCTTCTCTCTCTTTTTTTTGTATAAGGCCTAATTCACACTGGGCATAAAAATGAGGCTTATACAGCCTGTATAAGCACCTGGCCTGTAGAAACAACCCTATGTTAGCCTATGTGTCCATGCACATTTACATGCATGATTGAAGAGGAGCATTTACAGGCTGAAAAAAAAAAAGCATCACAAGCACATTTTTGAGAGGAGCTTTTGGGCAGAAAAAAATTGCATGACACACATTAATATGTTTAGGCATGTTCGTCGGTTTCAAGTGTAAATTGATTCTAGTGAAAAATGAGTGGAGGGGAATGTTTTGGAAAAAACGCTTATAAACCCAAATGCACATAGATGTGTGTGCAATACGAGCCATTATGGGCATTTTTTCTGCTGCTTTGTCTGTCAGAAGTTCTGGCATTTTTTCCAGGTGCCTAATGTGCATGGACCCTAAGTGAACGCGCAATCCCTGTTCTCAGCTGCATAAAGGGCTTAGAGAGGTGAGGGGGAAGAAGCAGCAATAAACTGATCTTCCCAGTGAATGGATGTGTGTGTGTGTGGGGGGGGGGTGATGTTGCTAGCACAAATCTTGGAGATTGAAGGGCAGGCAGGCTGTTATCTCAGCACAGCCAGAAAACTGACCACACTAGGATGGATGTGTTCTCATGCATAGTGTGGTCAGTTTTAAATAGGTAAGCAGGGAGACTGGCAGGAGCACCAGGTATTTCATACAAAGGGATACTTTTTAAAGTGGTTGTAAGGACTGAAGGTTTTTAATATTCATGTATTCTATACATGAAGGTAAAAACCTTCTATGTGCAGCTACCCCCTATCCCCCCTATACTTAGGGGAGCCTGATCTGGATCCAGTGATGTGTACAAGAGCAGCAGCTCTCCTGGCTCTCCCCCTCCTCACTGGATCTTGCTGCTGTCAATCACAGCTAGTGTGGAGGGAGCGGGGGTGAGGCTAAGCCCCGCTTTGTGAGTCAATAGAAGCACAGCCAGGGCTCGGGAGAGAGCATGCACCAGTGCCCCCATAGCAAGCAGATATAAGTGCCAGCAGGGGTCCTGAGAAAAGTAGGTTAGGGACTGCTCTGTGCAAAACCATTGCACAGAGCAGGTGAGTATGACATGTTTGTTTATTTAAATCTACCTTTACATGGTACAGCAGGCACATATCAGGATTAAGAAATGTTGGAGTAACATTCTTTAAAGGATCTGCTACTGATGGCTTGGTGCCACATGCTACAGCATACCTTCAGCAGGGGTGTATTTACCACAAGGCAAACAAGGCATTTGGCTAGGGCGGCATTTATAAGGGGTGCAGCACAGTGACCAGGTGAGATCTGAGAGAGGCTGCAGACTGCTTGGTGGTGTATGCAGAGTTCGACTCTTGTTCTCAGGGATGTCCAGAGCTGTAAGTGTCTCTCACTCTCTGGGATGGGGGGGGGGTTGTTGGTCATTGTCAGGCTCTCTCCATGGGGGGGGGGGTGTTGGTCATTGTCAGGCTCTCTCCATGGGGGGGGGGGGGGGGGGGTGTTGGTCATTGTCAGGCTCACTCCATGGGGAGGTGTTGGTCAGTGTCAGGCTCTTGCCCCTGGGGGAGGAGGGGGGCCTCCGATTTTTTTGTTGCCTAGTGACATCCGTGCCTTGACGGGTTGTGCTGAGTGGTCATAATGTTATGGCTGATAGATGTATATGACAATGGAGGGGTGACTGAGACATGATGTATGTGATCTGCATACTTCTTTCAGGTCAGTGACTCAAAGTATTGAAGCCATTGAATCAGCATGACAGGTATAGAAAAATGTCAGCAATGGCCATCCTCCAACTTTCCCATGTCAGGTCTACTTGAACATTGGATGAGTATTTGATGTTTCCCCCCCAGGATTCCAGATAGAAATCCTCCATCAGGAGAACGAAATTGACTCCAGCAACCTGGCAGCCAGAGATTGCTGTCACCCTGAGTATGTAACACGCAGTGTGTGGACCTCATCCATAGGGCGTGTCTGCCAGCACATAGTACAGCACAGAGAGCAACCGACTGAAATATTCCCAGAGCAATTCACTCCGGATAGAAGTCTGGGCGCATTATAGGATCAATAATACCAATTGATTATATTTATATGCTTCTCCACAGAAATTCTCTTTCCGATAAGACAGGAATGAGGCTTCCTGTCCCTCTCCATGGTGGGTATGCTGCTGAATTCACTATGGGGGTTATTTACTAAAACTAGAGAGGGCTAAATCTGGTGCAGCTCTGCATAGAAACCAATCAGCTTCCAGGTTTTATTTTGTCAAAGCTTAGCAAGCAGAACTTAGAAGCTGATTGGCTGCCATGCACAGCTCCACCAGATTTTGCACTCTCCAGTTTGAGTAAATCAAAGCAATTCTATTGTTCGATTTCCATTTATTTGCAGCTCTAAAGCAGACCTCCATACACAAAAAAAAATAAAAAAATCTAGATATATTCAATAGCTACAAATAAATCACATTATAAATCAACTTTGTTTTCACCAAATGTCTTTGTGAACCCAGCTACTATCTTGTAAAATTAAAGGTGACATCATCACTGTGCTCTACATAGCCTGTGCAGAGAGCAGAGCTGTGGGAGGGACCCGGCAGGCTCCACCCACTACAGGCTGCCTGCAAAAACCTACAGGAGGGGGTGGAGACAAGACTAGTCACCCTGCACAAGGAGAGAGAACAGCAGTGACTGGTCTTTATTAGAGGAAGCTCCTGCACAGAGACAAAATTTCAGACTGGATACTGCACCGATCTGGGAAAAAAATACACAAAGCACGCCAAGATTCAGGAATACACATACCTTTCATATTTAGACAATATTTTCTTATCCTGGAGTTCTGTTTTAAAGTCTTACTAAACCCAGGTGGTTGCTGCTTTTTGCAGCGATTGGAGTTTTCCCACGGCCGGTGGTCAGGGTAGGCTCGTGTACATGAAGCCTCATTCTCCCGACTGTCCGATGAGGCTGCATGACCCCTGACCCACTGTCTGGATAGTGCTGATTGGCCCTGTGCTGATCACATGCACCCTCCCAAAAAAATAAAAAGCAATACACACCAGAGCATGTGCAGAGTGCCTCCTAGAGCTCTGTACTATCAGCAGATGGATTGGGGAATGTAGAAGAAGGGGAGGATCAGAGAAGACAGGATCCAACTGCCTTTTTACACAATGCAAAGGATTAACCCCTTAGATTCCACAGTGAGCATAACAAGCATGCTTTACTGCATATACAGATTGATTTATTGTTGTAGTAACACTTTAAAGCCTGGATAACCCCCATGCAGTTTTCAGTGCATTTGGCTTTTTGCAGAAATGCACTACAGTTCATTTAACATGGTTCCCTATGGGACACATTCACATCTGTACATTTTTCAGCTGCTGCGATTTTGGAATGGTGATGGACATTTTTATACGCAACACAATGCATTTGCAGTTTAAACAGAGACTTAAATGGACACACTGCGGAAATGCATGTATGCTGCCCAACAAAATTTTTCTCCTTTAACAAAAAAAAAAAGAGCATTAATAAATGCAAAACGCATTAAAAAATGCATCAAAACACATATGCAAAAATGCACCACAAAAAAACCCTGTAGAAATGGATCAAAAGCAAAGTGCATAGGTGTGAACCAGGCCTAAAGTGGACTCCGTATCAGATATACTTTATCATGCTAAGTGTAATACAATGTGTTTATTTCTCCAGAAGGACCGCTCCATCTTTATTCAGGCATCATCCAGGGACAGCATCTACTTCCTAGACTGAGATGCTGGCTCAATGGTGATACATGGGTAGTTTAACTAAAACTGGAGAGTGCAAAATCTGGTGCAGCTGTGCATGATAGCCAATCAGCTTCTAAATTCAGCTTGTTCAGTTAATCTTTGGCAATAAAACCTGAAAACTGATTGGTTCCTATGCAGAGCGGCACCAGATTATGTATTCTCCAGTTTTATTAAATCAACCCCACAGTCACATTAATGCTGGTGCCTCTTTAGTTCTTGGCTGCATTCACAAATCACGAACACATATCAGCCCCTGCTGCAGCCTCTCAGCTTTTGATTTGCTACAAAACTTTAATGTACAGTTTAAATGAACACTGGGGTAGAGGAGACTGAGGAAATACTTCTTCCTGCCTGCAACAGACTGATGACTATATCTCAGTCGAGGAAAAAAGGCACCGGATGGAGCTTAATGATGCCTTTAAGGTAAAAGGGTTAACATTTTGTGAAAACGATTCTGCTTTGAATACATTGTGACATGTCTAGAATATATTCAAATGGATTCACTTTAAAATACAGCTGAACAGCAGCAGTAACAACCTTTCATTGCTCTACTGATTTAAAGGCACTGTACACTTTAAAATGTTTTTGTTGATTTCACCAGGTATTAGTGTCGATATATCCCCTGTATCATGGCTGATTGATTTCCCTTTGTCCATGTACTCATTCAACTAGCTTGTCCCTATTTCCTAAAGCGAAGGCATCCAATCCATGCCTTGCCATTTTCTCTGTGTTGCATCACAAATGTGGGAGTGCTAATATGATGAAAGAACATCTCTTCCAGCATGGTGAGTTCTTCTATAATTGCTCTGCATGGCTGTGTGTGTCAGTTCTATTTACTGTTTAGCTCTCACCTGCAAAGCACCAGAATGAGAGAGACTCAGGGACTGTGAGACATAAAGTTTTTTCACAGAAGGCCCCTTTCACACGGGAAGACCCTGCCGGCAGATCCGCCTGCTCAGCGGGCGATCTGTCCATTGATCCCTACTGATCAGGCATATGACAGGTGCGTGTCCGCTCCGCTTATGCAACCTTATTTTACCTTTCCTCTATGGGCGGTTGGATGTAAATGGACTGCCTGTCCGTTTATATCTGACTGTCATCCAATCCAATCTGCTAGACGGATGGTAAATGGATCAATGGATGTTCCAATCAGGTCTGCCTGAAAAATGGATAGGTGGACCCGATCGGTTCTCCCGTGTGAAAGGGGCCGAAGCGTCAGTTCTTAGCCACATTCAGAGGTCATGCATTAATCTGTGCAGTGCCATGCCTAATACCTTTGCACATTGTGAAAGAGAATAGGGATGACCTCATCTGCTGCTCCTTTACTGTCCAATCAAGAGACTGGAGGCAGAGGCAGGAAAAATCCACATACAAATTCTGTGATCTTGATGATTAACCTATTCAGTTCCATTGTGATTGACTTTACTGCCATCAGTTAATACATTTGTTGTCCGAATGTGTCAGCTTCCATCTGAGGATTCTCAAGCAAGCATTTTGCTAAAATGATCAGATTAAAGTGGAGCTCCATCCATAACGGTTTTCTCTAAATTCAGGTACCGAATCCCTGTTTGTATCCCTATCTTGGGGAATCATTCTTATTTCTCTCCAAGTGACTGTTATCATCAAGACAAAAAGTCAAGGGTAATTTTTTTTTTTTTTTTTTATATGTCACCAAAACAAGAAGTAAAGAAAAAAAACACCAATAGAGACACTTGTTTCTGGCAATACCTGTCAAAGCATGATGGTCACCAACCTTGGGGTTATTTCCTTTTGCTTACTGTTGTGTTTCAGGGACAGTAAGTGGTGGGAAGTTCCCTTGATATGTATGATATACATAGCAATAAAAACCTGACAGAGGTTCTCATTCTTCCCAAAACTAGGCAAAAAGTTTAACATGTCCCAACGATGGCCACTGTCCATCCAAAACTCTGTTCACACCTACTCCTACTGTACGCATTTCCACATGTCACATTTATGGCAACCCATTGATTCCAATGGGCTGCCCTATGTGCGAAACATGCACTAAAAAAGGTACATGACCCTTTCCAAAAATGTTGCCGAACCAAAAGGCATGGTGTTTCCTTACCATGCATTCTGACATGCAAGCGTATTGCTAGATGTCTTTGGGTGCCATTAACAAATAAAGGCACTGCCACACATCAGCAAAAGGGCTGCATGAGAAAAGGGATTTTGCGCATGCTCGCACCATGCACAAGTATGAACGTAACCTACATCAAAATGTAATCAATAAAAAATTTCATGGGAAAACAATATTTGCTGTTACTATTGTTTCTAGCTTTACCGCGACATTGCCTTTTGTCTGTAACGTCCCTGGAGGAGCCACAAACCAAGGACAGCCCTCCAGCGACCCCCCAGATTTCATCAGTTAGGAGATCACACAATTGAACTTACAAGAGCAATCTTCTCCTTACATAAATCAACAGCCAATAGGATACAAGTGAGACTGTATTGATCACTTAATTGATATCATATGGGGTATTTGTTGACGTTATCTCTTCCCAGCTGTGGACACAATGAAATCAATGAGTCTCGCAGGCTGTGCAAGTCCTCACAATTACACCACTCACATCACTGCCCCCTGTGCTCTCTGTGTACAGTATATTTAGAAGTCATCTCTCCGAGGTAAGTGACTGCAGGTTGACTGCTGACAACACATAAGGGTAGCTTTTTTAAAATCAATATTCTAAAGAAAAAAAAGCAAGAGTCTGGGGCCATCATTGTCTACCTTACGTCTGAATAAACAAAGCAACATATTTATTCACTCGAGACAAATGACACTAGTAAGACCTTATATGCATAAGGAAGTAGCCGATTTATGAGAATACAGCCTATCTAATCACTAGAGACCAATTACATAATTGAGACTTCAGATTCATGGGAACAATGCCTATCCAATCACTAGAGACCACATCACTGGCATTTTATATTTACGAGAACACAACCTATCCACTCACTAAAGACAAAAGTCATCACCAAAAACTTCATATACATGAAACACAGCTTTTCCATTCATTGGAAACCAGTGACAAGCCTATCCATTCTCTAAACTGTGGCCCATGGCCTGGATGTGGCCCTTTTCTTGCCCTTATCTGACCCTTGGGGCACTATTCGTTCCACAGATACGAGGCACATCTGGGCCGCAGTCAAAGGCTCCCGCACGCATACGCGGGAGTGACATAATCGTGGCTTCGGCCCTTCATACTGCCAGAGCCCGCGAACCAGGAACACAGAGTGAAGATGGCAGCGCCGGGGAGTCGTGACAGCATGGCTCTGGAGGGCTCCATGTACAGGTAAGTCTGTAATAATGTACTAGTACACTGTTCATACTAGTACATTATTTTTCAGGTGGTTTACTACTGCTTTAAGTAAATCAACTCCAATATATTAATGAGAATATATTAATGAGAATGCAACCTATCCATTCATTGGAGACCAGTGGCATCACTGACATTGCAAAGTCACAAAACGAGGGCCTATCCAATTAATAGAAAGTGTTGGTATCAGGATACTGCAAATTCATGAAAACACAGCCTATCCATTCATGAAAAAGACTAGCAATGTCAAATAAAAACAAATTCATGAGATTGTAGCTGATCACTTTACAAAAGACAAGTGGCTTTACCAACACACCATATTTATGAGGCCTCAACCAATCCAATCACTAGAAACTAGTGACAACACTGATATTTCATATTCATGAAAAAGGCAGCTTATCCTTTCACTGGAGACCAGTGACATCACCAAAACACTTCATAGTAGTCGACTAGTCTACTTATTTACAAAAGACAAAAAGACAAGTGTCTTTACCAATACACTGGAGAGCAGCGACATCGGTGATACCTCTTTTTCTTGAGTATGCAGTCTATCCATTCACAGGACACCAATAACATCAATGATACTTCATATTCACGGGAAGGTAGCCTGTCCATTCACTAAATAAAGGCCAGTGACATCACTGAGATGCTTCATATTCATGAGAAAGAAGTCTATGTGCAGAAGACAAGTGACTTTATCAAACACATTTATGAGATCACAACCTATCCATTCACTAGAGACCAGTGATATCACCAAACACTTCATATGTGTAGCCCATTGAAATGTTATTGCTTGCAGTACTTTAAAATGGACATTAGATGATGGTGGTCTGCCATTCAGAGTCACTCACATGGACAGAACAGCACTCTGGAACTTGTATACTGAATAGCACGACTCAGCTGGTGAGCAGGGCAGTCAGGGACTACATTTCCCAACAGAGGTAGCATATGGGCGGGGGCATATAAATATCAAAGTCTGGGAAATTGGCCATGTGAGTGTGGGGAGAGACTGAAAGAGAAGGAGGTTTGGTGATGGCTAAAGTGCTGAACTAGGCTGCGGAGTTGGAGAGAGAAGAAGAGCGGAAAGAGCCTACTGACCACCCGGTCTGCCACACTGCCCAGCACGCCAATCTGACAGAAGGAGACCAGATAGGATGCAGAGTCTGAGCCGGAGAGTCTGTGGACTGACCCAAGAGAGAGCCTGCTATGATCTGTCAGACTACTTAATTGGGTGAGAGAAACCCATGTATCCACTAACCAAGTGAATGCTGACAGTTTGCCACCTCACCCAAATATCTACACACAGTTTTGAACATTACACATCATTGCTTCAGTTTGTGGCCTAGTTCTCACAGCCGCCATCATTGAGATACATTTACATTGCAGTTTCTTGTACAAGCTGATCGCAGGATATACAGTTACAGGCCAGGATACAGCAGTGTCCACTGAAACAACAAGTTTCCCTTCCTCAACAAAACACGATTTCCATTACTGTTAACTTTTGCCTTTGATGCCTATAAACATGTATGCCAATTGTTGCTATTCATTACTGCAAGCCTGCCCCACGTTTAGTGCCTTAAAGGGGACCCTGTCTTAATTTGCTACCATCAAGAGGAAAAGTATTAATTCTTCCCTTGTTCACTAACCCTGCGTCACCACCTCAAGGAAATATCCCACACCTCGACTCAACATCATACCAACTGGGCCCCAATGAGCACGCAGAAGACATTTTAGTGTTCTTAAAGGGACAGTGCTCAGTTAAAAATGAGAATTCTCTTTCCTTCACATTTATTGCTTGTCATCTAGTTCTGAGGACCCACAGTGAGATTACCTGTTCTTGATAGTTGTATTCTGCTCACTGAGGATTCAGCAGTTCCCTCAGATTGGAGGCAGTGGATTATTTCTGAAAGCAGACCTGCTAATAAATTGTTGATGTTGAATGTTGTTACTTTGGTTCACAATTACCAAGGGTGATTATATTTGCTGCACATATCAATGTCATTTTGATCTTTTTGACCAAGTTACCTTTAATTCCAATATAAACCTCCTACTGCTTAATCCTAACTTGTGTGTGAGCCCATTGTGGAGTTGTGATTTACTTTGGTCACGAGAGCATGGTGGTGTCAGCAGAGGTTGGGCTTTCAACAAAAGGTTCAGATTGACAGGGAACCCAAAACAATTACTATGCAACCCTTAAGGGGGTAGTGCTATATATGCAAGGGAACATAGCCTATTTACAAAAGACAAGTGACTTTACCAACGCATCATTTTCATGCAATGAGAACACAGCCTGTCCATTCACTAGAGACCAATGACATCACTGACTCCTTATATTTTTAAAAAAAAGCCCCCTATCAAGTCACTGGAGACCAGTGACAACACCAAAACACTTCATACTCATGAGAACATAGCCTATCCATTTTCAAATGCCAAGTGACTTTGCCAACACAATAGAGACCAGTGACAACACTGACACCTCGTTTTCATGAGAATGTAGTGTATCCATTCATTGGAGATCAGTAACATCAATGATACTTCATATTCAGGGAAAGGCAGCCTATCTATTAACTAGAGGCCCGTGACATCCCTGATACTTCATATTCATAGGAAGGCAGCCTATCCATTCACTAGCGACCAGTGATATTACTTACACTTCATATTCATGAGGACATAGCCTATCCTCTCACTAGAGGCCAAAAACATCACTGAGATGCTTCGTATTCATGAGAATGCAGCCTATCCATTCATTTCTCCCTCTGGGCAGCCAACTAATAGGAGAACAGCCTGCTACTGACTTGCTGTGCCCTGCCCATTGTCCCCGCAGGCAAAGAGTTAATGCAATTTGCAGCTCTGTTGAAAAAAAGCCTCTGAAAAGGTTCAGGCGTGATGGGAAAAGCTGCTTTGTTCTAGAGGAACTTTATATCAGAAGGTAATTTGTGACTGTTTTAAGTGGCTGTGGCGGGGATGAAACCCACAAGCTATTAGCGAAGAAGAAAAATGAAAAAAAAAAAAAAAAAAGGAGAGAGAGAGAAGAGAAGAAATGGCTTTTATGTTTGGAATGAGACCTCACGTGTTCCAAGGAATAACTGCAAGCGGGAGTAATTTCCAACAATATTCTATACCGTAAAAACAGTCAAAGTCTTACATGGAAAAGAAAGTCTTTTTATAGGCTTCTTTTAGCTACATATGTGAACATGATTGGCTTTATTTAAATATTCCTATCATCAGTGAGTGTTAATGTCTTGAAAATCTTGTCCTTGTCTTGTAGTTTTCAAATAAAAAAAGGGGAGCAATAGATCAAGTGATTGTAAATAACTTGAAAATAAAATGATTTTTAAATACCACACATGCCATACTTACCTGCTCTGTCCTCTGTCTCTGGTTTTGCACAGAGCAGCCCTGATCCCCCTCTTCTAAGGTCCCCCACTGGTGCTCCAGGCTACTCCTCTTCTCCAAGTGCCCTCAAAGAATGTCACATGCTATAGGGGCACTCATGCCAGCTCGATCCCCAACCACACTGTGTGCTTCTACTGACACACACAGCTCAGCTCAGCCCCACCGCCTACTATCTGCTCACATGATTTGATTGACAGCAGCAGGAACCAATGCTGCCGATTCTCCTGTGCAAGAAGGGAGAGAAGAGCAGCACTGCTGCAGATATGCATAACGCTGGATGGAGATTGGGCTCATGTAAGTACTTAAGGGGGGCTGGGGGCAGCTGACATTGAAAGGATTTTTTACCTTAATGCAGAGAATGCATTAAAGTAAAAACCTTTTACCTTTACAACCTGTTGCATTTGTAGGTCCTGTTTGGCCACTGTTGTTATGTCAACCCCCCCCCCCCCCCCCCCCAGTCTTAAAATAGAAATAAGGCCATGTTATGAGTTTTCAAATATGTCCATATTCCTAACGAGCAGTAAATAGGCTGTAAACTAAAAAAAAAAATAAATCATCACTGAGCTCTGTAAGTACAGCCACTGTGGAGCAATTCAGCCTACAATTTCAGCATAGAAGCAGCAAAGTTGTTCAAGTCAGGTCTTTTCTCTCTGCCTTCATGTGGAATTGTTTTGTGTTTACATTAGAGATTAGAAGGTAGGCTGACAACTTACTGCTGGGAGGGAGGAGCTACAAAGGTTGAGAATGAATTACTAGAGTGTCTGCAGCTACAGAGGTCAGTGAGGACTTGTTTTATGTACTGCTTGTTACAAATAAGTAAATATTAGAATGTCCACAGCCTGGCTACAGTGCAACTTTAATAGTTACAACGGGCTTCTGAAACCTAAATAACGTAAACAGAGTTTTCTGCAATTTCTTTTTTACTCGTGGCAGCTAAATGCACAACTGAAAAACACATATTGCAGCTGTGAATGTGTGAATATATTCTGCAGTGATCCAGATACCCTGCCAGGTAGCATAGTCAGGTCAACAAACTCCACCACAGCAAAAGCACAGCTTGGTCAAGGAAGAACACATCTCCAAAATGCTGATTGGACAATGAATGAGCAGCAGCACACTGACAAGGTCACTGCTCTGCTGTTCCCTCATGTCAGCACTTGTGCACTGCAGGAGAACCAGATTGAACTCACAGGATTATGTACCACTGTGGCTTTCTTTAGAAGATACGGTGCTGTGAACAGTCTGTTTGTGGCACATTACTTGGTTTGAAGCAGTCGGTGCAACAGATCTCCATAGAGCCATCTACTTCAATTCACGTAATGTGCAGTGACTGGGAACCTTTACAAAGGGCATCATGGAGATAATTAACACATTATTTTTACTTGTGTTCCTTTATATCTAAACTTGCTGGGGTTCTCCTTTAAAACAATTAAAAATATGTAATTTCCTCTGCAGGCTTTTATGGACAAGATTGTGAGGATTCATACAAGGTAACCTTCTTCACACTGCTGGTCCTTTAATTTAAATCCTACGACTGAGCGGGATTTTATTTCCTAGCAATACAGCTGACCCGTACATCACTCTCCATAATCAAGCAGCGTAAGGGTTAATGAGAAAGCAGCAAGGAACACAAGCAACTAAATTATTCAGTGTCCGTCGTGCGGATCTTCCACCATGCTGGAGAGTGGCGTTAACAAGCTTACACGAGCATCAGAAGTGCTTGTTATTACTCACCGTCTAATGACTTTATCCCACAAAAGGCGTTTTCAGTTTCAGCTTGAAAATATTAATGTGTCCTGCATCTGGTGTAGGAAGCATTGGCTAGGCATGGCTCAGCCCTGCCATCTCCAGGAGCCTGCTAAATGCCTAAGCCTACGAAATGCTTGTTAAAGCTGCAGCCAGCGTGACTCTCAAACTAGAAAAGAAGGCCACGTAGAGGACTTCATGGAAGCTTTTTGGGGTTTCTTTATTAATTGTGGAGTACTGCAACCTGTGCTTTGGGTGCATTTCACTACATTTTGCTAGTCAATTAAAATCTAGAGGGTTAGTCCACCTAGTGCCCCATACACACCGAGCGACTTGACCTACTGCACGGGGCTCTTGCTTTTAACTTTGGGCAGAGGTGGGCCACCCAGCTGTGCATCAAACTGTATGAGAGGCTGTCAGCTGGTGCGGCTGGGTGGAACTAGACGGGGCACCGATCAGTAGTTTTGTTTGGGGTAGTAGGTGCCCAGAAGAAAAGAAGTCTGCATTCCCAAGCATTCATCCCAAGGTGCATACTGTCCATCCAGCTACAACAGCTGTCAGTCTCATAAAGCTTGACAGGCTGCCAGCAGCAGGGCCGGATATCACACCAGTGCCCTCCACCAACAACTAAACGCCAGCCTCACACCCAGTGTAATACTGATTTTCCTTTATTTGTTGGATGCTGGCGTGATCAACCCCCTGATAGTTTCTTCTGTCTCTCAGGAACTCTATTGGTGAGATCTCTGCTCTAAGTTCCCTAGTCTGAATACCTCCTGTGGCAATAAGAGGTTTCCACCAACCCTCCTGGATGTTTTATACTTTTCATATTATGTAGAAAGTAAA